>NC_141027.1:40542500-40842500 GCF_052040795.2 Danio rerio
GATGGTGCAAAGAAACTAATGCAGACGTAGTGGCGCGTGCAAGAAAGCAGAAATGAATGGTACAGCAGGTAACTGGGACATGTTGCGGCCCGCACAGTATCACGCAGAAGCGATAGTAGCAGGAGAGTAACGGCGCTGGACTAACTAAACCAGGCTACTTCTATTGGGATTTACACTGGCCTACAAAAAATCTCTCTCACTCTCACCAAAGCTCAAATTGCAGTCGTCAACATCAATGTTCTGCTTTCCCACGATTTCTTAAAGGATTAAAGCTCACAGTCTTTCTTGTTTTGTCTGCTTGTTTTTGTTTTATTCGTTATTGCACGTTATTTGACTTTTCGCTGAATAAAAATGGCCAGAAAATGTACTTTGAGAAAAAAGAAAACCTCTAGATCATCAGATTTATGAATGCAAACAGTAGCATACATATTTTAAGTTAATATATATTACCTTTTTGTCAGAGATGTTTCAGTTTGTTACACAAAACACACAGTCATTTGTTTTTTTCAAAAGAAAGATGCTACATATGTAAATATATACTGTATGTATGAACTGTTTTTCTTTGTTTTGGTTTGATGCTGTGCTTTCTTACTACCACAAATGGTAATGTACAATCTTGTCAGAAATGATGTTCAGCTCTTCATAAATGATCCATTGATAATACTTTATTTTAAAAGTATTTCATTGTTTCTTGTTCCTGTACAGAAATCTTTTATACCCGTTTTGTTTGCAAGAGTTTTATCAGGTACAGCAAAATGGTGTGTATAGTATGTGATATTTGTAAGTAGAAAATAGCTTGATTACAAAGTGTTTTGCTCATGGATTGTTTTAAGACTGTGAAACGGCTGTTGGTGTGATTTCCAGCCTTCTTCTTCTCTATGCATCAAGCATGATTATTCAGAAACATGACATTTAACTTGAATCACACTGCACTTGTGACTTTGTTCACTCACCAATTTTTCTGGACCTTGGAGTATTTTTTTCCAAACATATCATATCAGCGCATGAGGAATTTCGGCTTTCAGGCGACTATCTTGGAGATGTTCTTAATTTTTAAGCTGCAAATGTTTTGTCACTCTGGGATTTGCCTCCTTTTTAAAATTAAGAGCCTGAATGCGTTTTATTACCTTAATATGGTTTTCATTTTTATTTTATGTGTTTTTGTTAAAAAGGTTGTATGGAAGGTATTAAAGCAACTGAATAAAATATTATTCTCACTGTTGTGGCTCTCCCTTTTTAGTTCAGAATTATTTGATTATTAAACCAATCTAATCCTGATAAAAACAAAAATTTTCAATAGCTCAAAAATCTGATAAGTAAAATCTAATGGCTTTTCTATCCCAATTTATATAACTTGATTCATATCTCAGATTTTTTTTTTTTTTACCTTTTGCCTTTAATTACTTAAATGACTCAAGGTGAGACTGTAATGTCATGTAATTGTTGGTCTGAATTAAAGAAAATGTTAAAAAATACTTTTAAATGTTTCTTTTGTGGCACTTTCACAGTTTATATTTTATTTTTTAATGACATTAAAAAATGGCATAAAAAAATAGTCAGTCAGTTTTGTTCACGAGTGAGGGAAGGATGGAACGTGAGATTGACCGGCCTATTGGTGCAGCGGCAGCAGTAATGCGGTCGATGTACTGGTCCGTTGTGGTAAAGAAGGAGCTGAGCCGAAAGGCAAAGCTCTCGATTTACCGGTTAATCTACGTTCCTACCCTCACCTATGGTCATGAGCTTTATTCATATCTGTATTTTTAAAGTTTTACAGAGGTATATTCATACAGTTTGCTGATTTTATAGGATTCATTTCTTTTTTCCCCCTAATTATGGAATGATTAAAATGGATACCCAAAACGTAATACATACAGTAACTTGAGTTTTTATGCTGAAAATGTATGAACATCCTTAACCAAATATGACAGATTTTGAATATAGACTAAGTTAGGAATTTCTAAATATTCCACTTTTTTATCCAAACTTTTGAATTTCTACAGGAAAAAAATATGTGTTTTATCAAAGTGACTTCTATACATAACTATAAGCTAGACATGAGATTTATTGTAATATTAAATCAGAAATATTGAAAGTTGCAGAGAGAGAAAAAATAAAAGTGTTTTTATGGGTGGACAAGGCTCAATCATGTAATAAGATCATTTCTAAATTATACAGTTAGGTCCATAAATATTTGAATATCGAGACAATTTTAACATTTTTCTCTATACACCAACACAATAGATTTGGAATATAACACAATTTATGCTTCAACTGTAGACTGTCAGCGTTAATTTGAGGGTTTCACATCCAAATCAGGTGAACGCTGTAGGAATAACAACAGTTTACATATGTGCCTCCCACTTGTTAAGGGTCCAAAAGTAATTAGACTATTGGCTTCTAAGCTGTTTTATGGCAAGGTGTGTGTTATTCCCTCATTATCCCAATTACAGCAAGCAGATCCAGAGTTTATTTTAAGTGTGTTATTTGCATTTGGAAACTGTTTCTGTCAAGATCCAAAGAGCTGTCAGCCAAGCAAGCCATCGTTAGGCAGAAAACAAACTTCAGAGAGATAGCAAAAACATTAGGTGTGACCAAAACAACTGTTTGGAACATTCTTAAAAAGAAACACCAAAAGACCTGGAAGATCACGGAAACAACTGTGCTGGATGATCAAAAAATTATTTCCCTGGTGAAGAAATCACCCTGCTCATGGTCCTAATGTGATACACACAAAGTGTATATACAATTGTGTTGTTTTGTTTAAATAAGATGGGTTTAAAAGTTATAAAATATGTTTGTGCAGTATTTGTTTACAAAATAGTGGACATTTGCAATTTAATGGAGAGGACTCTTATTTTGACACTCGATCCACGGAAGCTACCACGGTGAACTGCGCGCTCCCTCAGATCGCCAGAGGAGCTGCAAGGGAGCAGACGTGACTCCGTGGTTTTCATTTCATTATCCTGTTTTACAGTTAAACAGTAATCTGTCTGCTGGGTCTCCGGAGGCGGGGCCTGCAACAGATTCTTGGGGGCTCGTCCGGGATCGGCTTCACGTGATACGAGGAGGCTGATCCACTTATTTCTGGACCGAGGGGCCAGGTGGCGCTGGATCTGGAGGTCGGCGGCTACTACGTCAACGGTGACAACGAGGCACGCAGCGGTTTGGACAGATATCTGTCTACATCCTGTTGGTAACAAGCATCTGCAAAGTTAAAGGAGGACAACATTATGGCAGAGCGTACGAGGAAGCAATTGGTGTGGGACATCCGGAAAGATTTAATCACTCTATCTGCTGATGAGCTGTTTCGCATCGCCAAGGCTCTAGAGCCTGTACGAGGTAAAGGTGTATCTGAGCTGGACATAGAGGACAGTGAAGGGTGTTATGAGTAAATAGATACCTTCATGTCAAGTGAATCCTTACTTGAAACCGAAGATCAAGGTCTTAGTGAACTATTGTCATTGCATGAGGATGTAAAATCAGCAAAACAGATGTGCACTACATACAGTACATCTAATGTAAATACAAACACTCACCTTACACATGTCTCACATCCACTTAACACTGATGAACAGACACTGACTGACAACACATACTTACCATCATCACTCCATCAAA
This sequence comes from Danio rerio, assembly GCF_052040795.2. NCBI lineage: Eukaryota > Metazoa > Chordata > Actinopteri > Cypriniformes > Danionidae > Danio > Danio rerio. The sequence goes on from NC_141027.1 coordinate 40,546,119, forward strand.
ACACAAACACAGGGGGTGTTAGTGGGCCTGAATCCGAAGCAAATATGGCCATGAAGAAAATGCTAGCAGAATATGAAGAACTGGGCAAGAAAATAAATCAAAATGTGACACTTACTACACACACTGACCCAATCAATAGTGCAACCCAAAGTAAGAACATTACACCCCCATACCACACTAAACAACCTCAGCGGGAATTTCATAACAGTACATTTCCTATGGTGGGTCTTCCATGTATCCAGCCCCGAGAGTTTAAAATACACGGAGGCCAGATTGGAGACCACACATCAGACATCACATACAACAATGTGTGCAGGCAGATGGATGCTGGTTTGAGAGAGAACTTTAGTGACACTGAAATTATCAGAGGGGTGCTAAAGATCATCAAGCCTGGTATTTTTAAAGATATGCTAATAAATAAGGATGACATGACGGTGAATGAGTTGAAAGGGTTCTTACAGTCACATCTAGGAGATCAAAACAGCACAGAACTATTCCAGGAACTAATGTGCACTAAACAAAGTGACCACGAGACACCTCAACAGTTCTTATACCGTGTTATGGGGCTGAAACAAAAAATACTGTTTGCAGCAAAACAAGCCGATTCGGACCGCAAGTATAGTGCAGCCACAGTGCAAGATGTATTTCTACACACAGTATATCAAGGACTGAGTCACAAATGCAAAGACATCCGCAGCGAACTGAAGCCACTACTTGCTGACAGTAATGTGACAGATGACACTATCCTTAGACATGTCATGAAAATCACAAGTGACGAAAATGAAAGACTGCGACGGTTGGGCCCAGTTAATAGAGTGAAACAGTCAATGGCTAATAGTGCTCAAGTCCACACTGATCCTGCCAGTGACGAGGGCGGCAGGACAGAGGGTGCTGCAAGAAAAACACAGAACGACACAATTAAACAACTGACCGCAAGAATTGATGCTCTCACCACTGTAGTTGATGCACTGCAACAGTCTATGACAGCACGTGTGGAGAGGGGTTGCCAATGTCCAGCCAGTCATCCAGTTTCACGCAGAGTGGGTCGTTCACGTTGTTGTGCACAGTGTACTGGAGTGGGGAGGCAAGATTGTCCACACTGTTTCATCTGTGGTGAGGAGGGGCATCGAGCAGCTGGGTGCTTGAGACGATCTCAATGGCAGGGAAACGGGAACCGGCCACTGTAGGGGGGCAACCAGTGACCGTAGAGCAAATGTCCCAAACTGACCCAACTTCTATAACCCTTAATGTACCTGAAAAGAGAAAAGCCATTGATCACAGATATAACAACCAGAGACAAAAGGGCAAAACAACAGACTTAACAGTTAAACACATGACTGTAGAGACCCCTTGCAAATCAAAAACTGACACCATAATTCAACTGATAGGTAGCAAAGCATTAACTCAATGTAACTTGAATGGACTTACTGTAAAGGCACTGCTTGACACAGGGGCACAGGTGAGCATGGTGGATCGTGTGTGGAAAGAGAAATACCTACCTGATATCCAGGTGAGGCCACTGCAAGACCTGTTGGGATGTGGAAATGATCTGGAGATATGTGCAGTTAATGGAGAGCCCATCCCTTTTGACGAATGGACAGTCATAACAGTCAACTTGCTAGGAAATGAGGACCCCAACCTTTCCATCAATGTACCTTTTCTTGTGAGCAAAATGCCGATTGAGAGACCACTTCTGGGCTTCAATGTAATCGAAGAACTGATTCAAGGTAAACCTGAAAAGCTCATGCAAACACTGACCACACTAGTAGCGGGAGCCATTGATGTCTCAACAGAGAAAGCACAAACCCTAATTGAAGTTATCCAGAATACAGAAGAAGAGGAATGTGGCAGTCTGAAAGTCAGTCAGAGGGCAGTTGTTGTACCGACAGGGCAGGTCGCTTGGGTACGATGCCGCTTTAAACCAAAAGTAGTGCAGTCAGACTCTGTAGTCTTGTTTGAGCCACACATGGAGAGTACCCACCTGAAGTGTTTGGATGTTGGAGAAGGGCTGCTGACGGTACCCAACAACAATAATTCACATATAGCCGTACCTATTGGAAATTATACTGGATGTGACATTATGCTACCACAGGGCACACTTCTTGGAACATGGCATAGGATAAAAGGAGTTGTGGATTCTGAACCCTCAAGTGGAGTGAGGCAGACAGTGAGAGTCCAGACTACAATGACACGAGAAGCAGAGAAAAGCACAGGCTTGTGGCATCCTCCTGTAGACTTGGGACACCTGAGTGACAATCAACGTGAAGTAGTACAGAAGATGTTATATGAGGAGTCTAATGTCTTCAGTAAAGGTGACGATGACATAGGATGCATCCCATCTCTACAGATGTCGATAACTCTTCAGGACAATATACCAGTTCAGAGGGCATACTCTGCTGTTCCAAAACCCCTGTTCAGCGAGGTAAAAGGCTATATACAAGAGCTCTTGGCCAAAGGATGGATTATCAAATCCAAGTCACCATATGCTGCACCTGTAGTTTGCGTGAGGAAAAAAGATGGCAAACTCCGGCTGTGTGTAGACTACCGCCTTCTAAATAAAAAGACCATTCCTGATCGACACCCACTACCCAGAATACAGGAGTTAATCGACACACTTGGAGGATATTCATGGTTTAGTATTTTAGACCAGGGTAAGGCCTACCACCAGGGCTTTATCGATGAGGGTTCCAGACACATGACAGCATTTATTACACCTTGGGGCCTGTATGAGTGGGTCCGGATCCCTTTTGGCTTGTCAAACGCGCCAGCTGCCTTCCAACGCAGCATGGAAGAGATGCTTGACTCCTTAAGGGATGAGTACTGTATACCCTATCTGGATGATGTCTTGTGTTACGCCAAGTCATTTGAAGAACACGTAGAGAGCCTCAGGAGAGTGCTAAGAGCCCTTCGTTGTCACGGTGTAAAGCTAAAGCCAGAGAAGTGTGAGATGTTTCAAAAGGAAGTCAGATATGTTGGACGGCTGGTATCATCTGAAGGAGTGAGGATAGATCCCAAGGACTTAGAGGCTGTTCGTTCACTCACAGCCAGGACTCCACAGACAGTGGGAGATGTACGGAGAATACTAGGATTTCTAAGCTACTACCGGACGTTTATTAAGGACTTCTCCCGAATTGCAAGACCCCTGTATGAGTTACTACAGACAAAGGCTGGGACAGAATCAGAAATGCACTGTCGAAAGAAACCCAAAGGCCCGCAACTTCCTTCAAAAACTCCAGTCAAATGGATGGCAGTTCATCAGGAGATTCTGGAGAGATTAGCTGGTATGCTAGAAAAACCACCAGTACTGGCATATCCAGACTTTAACTTGCCCTTTACTCTCCATACTGATACGTCTGAGGAAGGCCTAGGGGCAATACTCTACCAGCGGCAGGGAGGAAAACCTAGGGTTATTGGATATGGGTCCCGTACATTGACTAAGGCAGAGCGGAACTATCGATTGCACAGCGGCAAGCTGGAATTCCTGGCCTTGAAATGGGCAGTTTGCGAAAAATTCAGAGACTACTTGTTTTATGCCCAGAAATTCACAGTATATACTGACAACAACCCGCTAACGTACGTAATGAGTACAGCTAAGCTGAACGCAGTGGGCCATCGTTGGGTTGGGGAGCTCTCTGACTTCAGATTTGACATAAAGTATCGTCCAGGACGAGCTAACATCGACGCTGACACCTTGTCCCGCCTCCCCCTGGACATTGAAGCTTTTGAGTCGGAATGCACTGAAGAGTTACCTACCAGCATTGTGCAAGCAGCCTGGGAAGGTAGTCAGGTTTCCGGGGAAAAAGATGTGGCCTGGATTGCTGCTTTGTATCTGTCCACTGTGGAGGAGAAAGTGGAACCATCTAACAATTTGCTGCTAACAATTAGCAATGAGGAGTTGATCACAGCCCAGAAAGAGGACATAATAATCTCACAAGTGTTGCAGTGGAAGGTTGATGGGGTCAATCCAACAGAGGAGATGAGAGGAAATCTGACGGGAGCCAGTAGGAGGCTAATGTATGAGTGGAATAAACTTCATGTTGAAAGGGGACTCCTGTACCGGAAAACAATGGAGAGAAAGCAGCTAGTCCTACCATCCAAATACAAGAAGCTGGCCCTTGAACATCTCCATGACAGAATGGGACATGTGGGGACAGAGAGAGTTCTCAGTTTGGCAAGGGACAGGTTTTACTGGCCATATATGAAGGCGGAGATAGAGGAGTATGTGACCAGGAAGTGTCCTTGTATAAAACAGAAGAAACCCACCGTACATGTCAGGGCCCCAATGGGTTGTATTACAACACACTCACCTATGGAGCTGGTCTGCATCGATTACCTCCACCTAGAGCCAAGCCGTAGGGGGTATGAGTATATTCTGGTGGTAATGGATCATTTCACCAGGTTTGCTCAGGCCTACCCAACTAAGAACAAGTCAGGGCGGACTGCAGCAGAGCGATTGTTTCAGGACTATATCCCTCGCTTTGGGTACCCGGCTAAGCTGCACCACGATCAAGGCCGTGAATTTGAGAACGAGCTGTTCAGAACACTTAGACAACTGGCTGGCATTGGGCACTCCCGCACATCACCGTACCACCCTCAAGGGAACCCGGTAGAAAGATTCAACAGGACGCTCTTGCAGATGCTGAGGACATTGACAGACAGGGAAAAGGAGAGATGGAAAAACTACTTACCTCAGATTGTACACGCATATAATTGTACCCGACATGAATCAACAGGGTACTCTCCCTTTTACCTGCTGTATGGGCGGCATCCTCATCTCCCAGTAGATCTGATCTTCAGTTTGGTAGAACCAGAAGATGAAACAACACCTAAGGGTTATGCCAAGCAGTGGGCACACAGGATGAGTGAGGCGTATAAGATCGCAGAGACCCACAGTCGTCAGTCAAGCAGTAGGGGGAAAAGTCAGTATGATCGGAAGGTGAGAGGAGTTGTACTGAAGGAAGGAGACAGAGTACTGGTCCGAAATCTTGGAGAGCGTGGAGGCCCAGGAAAGTTACGATCCTACTGGGAAAAGGCTGTGTATGTCGTGAAAAAGCAAATATCAAACAACCCTGTGTATGTCATCTACCCTGAGAACGGTGATGGGAAAAAGACCAGGACGTTACATCGAAACCTATTGCTACTGGTGAACGACTTACCTGTTGAACCTCCAGCAACAACACCTGGATCCTCGAGACCTGATAGGAAGAAAAAGACAGTGAGACATACAATCATCAATGATATGGATGATAGAGACAATGACTTGGTTGATTCTGATGAGGAGGAAATAGGAGGAGGATATTGGCTAAGGGCTCCAGTCCATCAGCGGGCATCCGAAAGTCCCCAACTCCCTGAACAAGCTCCTATAAGGGAAAATACGTGTGTTATGCCAAGGAGAGAAAATTCTGGACAGATTCAGAACAGTGAAATGCAAAGGGCATGCGACAGTCCAACTACTTACCTTGAGGCAGCACATCCAGTCGATACTGAGGGAAAAGAGGGAGAAAATACAGACAGTGAGGCAGAGAGTGCAAACAGAGCTAAATGGATGAGGTCAGAAGAAGAGACTAGTGTGAGGAGATCATCGAGAGAGCGGAGGCCAAAGCAGATATATACATATGAGACGTTGGGGCAGCCTCTAATTCACCCCTACACCCCCACACTGAACTCAGTCACTGCTTACACTACTCCACACCTACCCAATTGGGGTCTGCACAATTACACTACACCAATTCCTTACTCTCACTTATACTTACCTACAATACATACACCTTATGGGGTCACAACATCCGTTTATTAGAAGTGGTAAAATGTTGAGCCATGGGTAATTAGGATTTGATCACTGGAGCTTTTCTTATTTTGTCAGGGAGAGTGTGATACACACAAAGTTTATATACAATTGTGTTGTTTTGTTTAAATAAGATGGGTTTAAAAGTTATAAAATATGTTTGTGCAGTATTTGTTTACAAAATAGTGGACATTTGCAATTTAATGGAGAGGACTCTTATTTTGACACTCGATCCACGGAAGCTACCACGGTGAACTGCGCGCTCCCTCAGATCGCCAGAGGAGCTGCAAGGGAGCAGACGTGACTCCGTGGTTTTCATTTCATTATCCTGTTTTACAGTTAAACAGTAATCTGTCTGCTGGGTCTCCGGAGGCGGGGCCTGCAACACTAAGTAGTTAAGCATGGTAGTACTAGTACTAGTACTAGTAGTGACATGGTGTGGGGATGCTGTCAATGGAACTGCTTCTCTTGTATTTATTGATGATGTGCTGACAAAAGCAACAGGATGAACTCTGAAGTGTTTCAGATCATATTTTCTGCTCATATTATGCCAAATACTTCAGAACTTGTTGAACGATGCTTTACGGTGCAGATGGAGAATGATCCAAAGCATACAGCAAAAGCAACCAAAGTTTTTGAAGGGAAAGAAGTTGGTGAGCCAAAAATGTTAGAATTGTGTTAACTGTATATGGGATTTCGTGAATCGGTACCAGACAATACACTTTATGTTAGAGATAAATGGAAAGTGGAAGGAAATCTAAATAAATGGATTGAGTTTGTTTTACCAATATACTCAGATTTGTCTTGAATTGTAACTTTTAAATTTAAAATTATGCGGAAATATGCTAGATACGTTGGCAGTTCATTCCGTTGTGGCGACCCTAGTTTAATAAAGGGACTATGCCAAAAAGAAAATGAATGAATGAATGAATGAATGAATGAATGAATGAATGGATGAATGAATGAATGTACTGTATATCAGGGGTCACCAACATGGTAGCCCGCAAGGATCACATTGCCAGTGGGCCTGTTATAAAAATATTAGCTAACCATAGCACCACATACCAGTAAGCTGCATCTAATATTTTTTGTAGCTATTTGTTTTTAAATCACACTTGGATTGGTGTAAAATTGAAAATGACATTAAGTTATATATTAAAAAACTTTAAAAACAATTTCAGACAAATTAAGTGTTGCATATTGATATTTATCTGTTTTCAAGTAATGTTGACAACTATTATGAGAAATCAATAACATGATCAGTGTCTTCACATAGATGAATATTATTAATTATTAATAACAATTGAGCAAATTTGTTATTAGGAAGTGTGTATCAAACTGGTAGCCCTTCACATTAAACGATACCCAATAAGTAGCTCTCAGTTTCCAAAAGGTTGGTGACCCCTTCTGTTTATCTTTTCTTCTTTAAGGGCAATCTTCAAAAGGATTTGTAGCTCCCCATGTTTCGATGTTTGTTGTTGTTAAAGACAATACAAAGCATATGCAAGATCTGTAAGACTCTTTCTGTATGAGAGATTATGTAAGTTGTTTATTTTCTTTTGGAAACTAATCTTTTGGGGAAGTAAGGTGATTATTTTTTCATCTGCAGTCTTGCATTTAATAAACAACGATCTTTTGGCTCCATCTTGTGGACATTAAATGACCTCTCAAGAATTGATTTTAGCATAGGAAATTAGGCAAGCTGGTGTTGTGTGACAACAATTAACGTATAAAACGTGTTGAAACTTGTACAAATAAGCATTTTTTTTTACCTTTACTTAATCATTTAACAGAGATCGCCACGAATCCATTACATTTAGGCTGCAGCGCCGTTAATCTCCCATACGGCTGATGGCGCTGTAAACAGAAGATGACGAGACGATACATTCTATGCGATACACTACGCATGACGTCATGACGCTTCTTCAATTTTGAGCGGGTGAATACAGAAACGGGCGCAACAGCGGAATTTGAGGATCTTCTGTATGTAAACAAACTAACGGGTTTGAACTGACTGAAAGTTAATATTCACCATATGCTGTCTTATGTGCTTATGTAGTTTAGAAAACAAACTGCCTGCAGAGTAAAGAAAACAACAACTTGCTATTTAGCTTTGACTTCTGGTAAGAAGAAACTGCGCACAATGTTTATGTGTCACGTAAAGATTATAACGTTATACTATATTTATATCAGCGTCACTGACCGAAATGTATATGTGTCATCTATTTTGTCTAATAGGATTGTCAAGAAAATGTCGAAACGAAAGCAGTTTCTGGATTCTGTCCATCATGAGCACGTCCAGGACTTTCTGAACTTCATCAAATTACACGTCAGTGTCACTGAATGCAACAAAACAATACACTGCATACATAACTATAACGTTACTCGTCTTGTGGCTTTTGAATATATACTATTATTTATATCAAATTTGCAGTTTTGGCTAAAATAAAAGGCAATTAAAGAGTACTGAAAGTACACCATAGCCATACCATTGTAGTGCAAAATTTTATTTGAAATGAAAATGCATTAGCAGTTGTGTTTATTTTAAAATAAAATCTAAATGATTTTTTTTTTGTATTTAAAGGTTTTGAAATATTTAATTTAAGAGTACTAAATTGTTAACAACTTATTCTGTTTCAATTGAGCTAAATTTACCTGGCTCACCTTTTTATTTTTTCAGAAACAATATAAGTTAAACAAATAGTAATGAAAGTAAAAGGAGTCCATGTTTTTGATCCATATCTGCTTTGTAGTCATCTATTTTGAAGAGGGGATAAGTAGCTGACTATATTGACAAGACCTTATGTACTTGTAATTGTGTATATGATGTATTTTAAAATGTATAATAAATTCATAGTCGATTCAGTTCCGTTAAATAACCTGGCAATTTCAAGCTGTAGAGCAATTTTTGCTCTACAGCAAGAACTACCTGTACACACACCTGTATGTATCAAATTTTAAAGCAGTTATGTTTATTTTAATAAACATAACTTTCCAAATGGTGTGTTTGAAGTGTGAGGGATTGCTGTTTGGATTCTAGAACAAAGAGTAAATAATATTTACTGCAGCACAAAGTGGAAACCACCCTGGGAAATTTCAAAGAAACCAGTTGCAAATAAATTTGAGTTTTGACATTATGACTGATACATTTACTTATATTAAGATTGTTGTATTATGTTTAGAATAATGACGCAACAGCTATGTGGAGAGTCTTCAGAGCTACTAGAAAATTCCTGGATTTAATAAAGAGCTGTGAAATGACTTAGAGGGACTTCTTACTTAGAGGGACATTTTATTTTCTTCCCTCTGTTTGTGCTGCAGAAGGATGGAGCAGATCCGTTTGACCTGGCGGAAATTTTGGCGGAGCTACAGAAAAGTCAGAGGCAGGATCTGTGGGACAGACAGCTGAAGTTACTGCAGCACAGCCTCACTGTTTCCCCTTCAGAGCGCTGGATCACTGGAGCCGAGGAGGATGCTGGAGACATGGAGGTGGAGGTTTCTGAGGAACAGGTGACACCACTTATTTTTCAGAAAGGCCAGAATTGTTATAGAGCCTATTTTGTTAATTTTTATTTTGAAATGTAAATTTTTTTTTTTAAATATATTTTTTTATTTGACATAATCTCAAACATAAAGACAGAGCGGGACACATAATAGCTCCTCCCCTTTAAAAAACAGCCAGTAGTGTTTTGTTTATATCACAGTTCTGAGAGTAAGAGTGGTTGAGCTCAAGCCACCAAATGAAAAACAAATGAGAAGCGTTTTGAAGGGGGCGGGACATGTCAGATACTAGAGAGCATTTGATTGGCCAGAAGATTTGATGAGAAACTGAGGTGATGTCAAAATAATCATTAATCCATTTAGGCTAAGGTGACATACTGGAAGTTTTGGATGCTTTTAATGAGGTTTTTATCTTCTAAATGGAAATGCTTTCACTGTTTTGAAGCACACTAGCATGTATATATCCTTACAACTAGCAAACTGATACTTTAACATCTAAAAAAACGCTTTTATTTCACTTTATTTGACAATTTTTAATTTTTAAACTTTAATTACATCTTTTGATTTCTTTAATACATAGGAGAATGATTGAAGGCGTTGTTCTTGTTTACTTTCAGATACAAACCATGGCTGTAATAGAGGGCGTCACTATTGTTTCTACAGTCTCTGTAGACGCTTTGCAGGAAAATGACAATTATACCACTCTTCTCAAATGTGCCCAGATGCTGAATGGTATGGACTTTTATTGTCACTCTTCATCTAGACATTTCTGTTTTTTGTGAGAGAGAGCACATGACAGAATATTCAACAAAGGACTAGTTCACCTAAAAATGTAATGTTTGTTGTTGCTCACTAATCCTCATTTTGTTCCAAACTTCTTTGAACACGACTGAAGGTGTTTGTAATTAAGCGTGTGGGTTTTTTGTCTCTCCATTGACAACCTACTGTACGCAACTAATGTTCTCCAGGCCCAGATAGGCAGTAAAAACTTGATTAAAGTAGTCCATGTTACTCCGGTGGCTAAACTGCAATTTTATGAAGCAACTGGGAATGCTGTTTGTGCACAAAGACAAAGAAGAACATTCATATTGAACAATTGTGTTTTTATTACCTTTCTGGGCTGAGAATGGCTATTGTGTAGGCTGTCAATGGAGGGAGAGAACCTTCACAAATTTCTTTAAAAATAATATATTCATTGAACAAAAGTCTTAGAGGTTTGGAACAACATGCAGATAATGCCAAAGTTTAAATTTTGGGTTGAACTGTCTCTTTAAAAAAGTCAAACTTTAAATATTTGAGGATTCAGAATACTTTTAACAAATACTTGTCACTAAAAGCAATAAAGTATATATATAAAATGTAGATTTACTTTGTGTGTTAAATGTTTGCCTACACTACCCCAAAAAAAAAAAACATTAAAAATGTATGTTTGGGATTTCCTAGAATTTTAAAAATATTTGCATTCATTAATTGGGTTTAAAATGTGGTATATTAAACATTTTTTATTTAATAGTTTTTAACCAAAAATACTTAAACTTTTTGATTAATGTATTGTGTTGCTAAATAGTAATGTTAAAGGTAAATTGTTGCAGGTTTAATCATATTTGATGTAATTGCAGGGTTCACACTGAGGAATTTTCTTCAGGCCACGTCTGTTTATCTAGAATTTAAATATTTAAAAAAATTAATAAATGAGCAAAAAATGCAAACAAAAGACCAGTATGGAAAATGTGCAGGTATTTTATTGCAGTTCTAAATTGTTTAACAAAATGTGGCTGACTTACCAAACTGCAAAACATCACTTCAGTTTTTTCGTTGTGTTATACCAAGCGTAAATGTCTGCTTCCAAGACGTTAGAAACAGACGTTTTCTTTTAGCCTCTTAATTTGATGTTGCCTCCATGTTGCAGTCTCTTTGCTGTACTGGTTGTTCCCAGGTTATGGAAAAAAAAAAACGAAAATCAATATGGTGTTTACAGCGTAAAGAAGAAAAGGCTTTAAAGGCTTAAGCTGAAAGAAAATGTATGAATAAAAGAAAAGCACAACCTGTTTTTTCGATTATAGGACATAATATTCACAGGCAAATTATATTTAAGGCAGAACTCGTACCTATTTACTGTCCCGAGTGTCTCTCACGCTGGCCATCGGGCAGTCCTTATTGTTGAGCCCTGCATTGTTATTATTTCATATCAACACTTTGCAATGTTTGAATGTGTTATTTAATTCAAAATAGTTATCATATATGGTGAGTGCATTTTCTCTCATTTTGTCTTTTTTCTCCAGCTATAGAGAGCGCTTTGCCACTATCACAAACTCCCCTTCAGCAGGCTATTCACTGGCTGTTTGAATGCTGGTGGAGGCGGGATTTACAAGGCAAGGAGGAGCTTGGCTGGACTGCTTTTCTTGTCTGTTTGGAGAACACTGTTACACTTGATAAACCGGTACTAGTAGTGTTATATTTCAGATATGACATTGTTATAATAATATATTATGATATCGAATAATTGCTTTTTTGGTTATATTCTCAGGTCAGCGAGCTCAGAAGGCTCTGTAGTCTACGAGAGGTGCTTCTCAGTGTGGACTTTGCGTCTGAAAAAGGTCAGCAGGTCATCGACCCTCTTCTCCAGTGCTTTTTCAGAGCCTCTCATATCAAGCAGGAAGAGGTTTGTCTACATGTTTCTGTGGGCTTGTGAGCTTGAGGTATTGTTTTCTATGGGAGATGTAACTCTGTTTATTGCTCATTTTTCAGGGGAAACGCTTCCTTGCCTTCCTTTTTTCTTGGAATGACAACTTCATTCGGATGATTCATGAAACTATTAAGAATCAGCTGCAGTTTTTCCCAAAGTATATCATACACTCATGACCTTTTTCATATTTCTAAAATGTGCACTCAGTAACTTTTTGCCTACTTTGAGTTACTTATAGTATGAGGTAGAGGAGACAAACTGCTTGCATGAATATAAAACAGTAAATCTGTTAGGCTCAATATGGAAACAGGAGTGCTCAAGAAAGAAGTATAGCAGTATTGGCACATATACAAATCATCAATGTTGTAAAAAGTACACTCTGTGCCTTTTAAATAGTACTTTAAATAATTAGAGCCTGTCACTTCTTTTGTAGAAGGTGATCACTCACACAGAAACATCTCTGCACTTAAAAGGAAAACAATATTAGCATCTGCAGATTTTGTACTAAGTCTTTCAACGTATCGTTATCTTCAAGTTGCTTTGATCTAAGTGGTCATACTTTTGCGCTATACCTGTAGAACTCTGTCTGTTCACGTGGCTGAGATTTACTTCAGAGCTTGGAGGAAGGCATCAGGCCCTTTTCTGGAGGAGATTGAGTCTGCCTGCATCCAGGACTTGATGCAACATGCTCTGCTGCTGCACAGAACCTCTCCTGTACACAGCAAAGTCAGACAGGTCAGAAAACACATCTCATCTTTTTATCCAGCTGCAGGATTCAATCATTCTAGTTCAAATAAATCATCATTTTAGCTCTTTTTAATGTAGCTTGATAGATCACTGTTGCTACTTCAGTTTAGTTGCCATGAAAAAAACACGAATGAGCATCAGAGATACTTCCAGGGAATATCTGACAACTTCTGATCAATTTTTTATCTGCAGTTAAAACTTTTATTCTGTGAGTAAAAAATATGTCCGTCTCTCTATGTAGATCCTTACTTATTTCCACAAGCAGAAGTTTCGCGAGGGAGTCGATGAGATGCTGCACAGACTTTACAAGCCAGTTCTGTGGAAGGCATTAAAGGTTACTTTTAATGTTGTTGACGTTGTATTTAGAGTATGTAGTTCTTTGCACTAAAGTAAATGTGTTAGTGAAATATGTCTTTATCATATCTTTATCATTTTAAACAGGCCACCAATGCTGAGGTTCGTGCCAATGCCACGTTGCTCTTTACTGAGGCTTTTCCCATCCATGACCCCAACATGAGCAGTGAGATGGTGGACCAGGCTGTTCAGAAACAACTCGATCTACTGTTTGTATGTCAACAGCTGATTCCATATTGTTGTCTGCATTTTGGAATGTTCAAGTATTCAAGTAGAGTCCAATGTTTGCAACTTGAGCTCAACAGTGCCCATCCATCCATCCATCCATTTTCTTTTCGGCTTAGTTTCTTTATTAGCCAGGGGTCACCAACTTATCCAGGATATGTTTTACGCAGCAGATGCCCTTCAGGCATGGGAAGCACCCATACACACTCATTCACACACATACACTACAGACAGTTCAGCTTACCCAATTCACCTATAACGAAACTGGAGCACCCGGATTAAACCCTTGCCAACACAGCGAGAACATGCAAACTCCACACAGACATGCCAACTGACCCAGCCAAGGCTCGAACAGCGACCTTCTTGCTGTGAGGTAACAGTGCTACCCACTGTGCCACCACACAGCCCCAGTGCCCATCCACGTTTTTTATTTTTATTTTTTGGTGTTAAAAATGACCTTAAAAGGCACAGTATGTAAGATCTTTTCATTAACATATTGAACATTTTGCTGAATTATGCATTTAGATTATCTTCAATGCTTCAAATAATTTTAGAAATAAGCAATTTTAACTAGCGACAAGGATCATCTCAGTGTCTCCATGCTAAGGACGTCACACACCCTTGATTTCTGATTTGGTTTTAGAGAAAACACTGACGACGCTATAATATGTTTTGCATTTTATTAGACTGCACAGAGAAGCAACAGAACCCTAAAATGTAATTTGTGTGAAAAAGCAGTGCTGCCTCTTCCCAAAATGATAAGAAGTGGAAGAACCTGAAGTGAAACTCTAGTATAATAAAAGCTCTTCAGCTTTCATGCCATGTTGAGCTCATCTCTCATCAGAAATTGCTTCAGCGGTCATGTTACATTTTGATAACTTTCAGCCTTACTCGAGCTACTATGATAATAAGTCTTAAATACTCATCCATGACTATGATTTCTGCATAACTCTAAGAGGTTGTAATGAATTTTACAATCAGTCACTTCATCATCAAACTACGCCTTTGTTGTGAATATGCATCCTCTAGTTGTGAAAATGACACTCTGTGCCTTTAAGAGTCGTAAGCTACACTATATGTCATATCAACTGATAATAAAGTAAATTGATAAACTATGATTATTATAATTTTGCTGTTAAACACAATTATTAAAGAAGTGGTCCAGAGAGTATTTTTAGGCTTTGTTGTGTTTATAAGATGCTAGCAATGTGTGCTCATGCTTCATTTGTGGAAAAATTATGTTATTTTTCCATATATCTTACTTTAATAATGTACTGCTACTCAGCTAGCATGAAAATGACTGTCATATTTTCTAGTTTCTCCGAAAGCCCACCCTCAAGAGGCTCTGATTGGTCAGCTAACATGTGCTAATGTGCTGTCATTCGCAGATTGGCTCCAGGTCACCAGGAACCATCTCTACTATAACATTACAGTATCTGGCCCTAAAGGGTTTATGACATCATTAACCCAGATGTATTTTTTTTTGTAGTCCCCAAACTTTGTTCTCTGTAGGCTTTGCTAAGCTAACTCTGTAAAAGCCACTAATGTCTCCCTTTGCATTGAACTTTGAGCGTCTTAAATTTAGAGATGTTGTTTATGTTCACACAGCTACATTACACATCAACTAAACTTTAAAATTTGATAACATAGTGGACCACCCCTTTAAAAAAATATTAAGTTGGAATAATGCATGATGATGACTTCAACAAAGGCTTATGCCACTGAATAACAAGCTTATAATTCACAGCAAGTCAAAAAATCAGTTCCCCTGCAGGCCAAGCTTGGTTGCTGAATTCAAGAGCAGTCAGAAAAGACATCAGCATGTTGTACTGCTGTGAGACTTGTCTGTGTCTGTGTGTGTGTGTCTGTAGGCTCTTCTTGATGACCCTCAGCCCCTGGTGCGCTCCTCTGCAGTGCTGGGTGTGTGTTCAGTGCTGGCTCGCTGCTGGGAGGTCATTCCATCTGCTGTCATCACTGACCTGCTGGAGAAGCTCATCCTGCAGCTGGCTAATGACACCAGCTCTCCAGATGTCCGCTGCTCTGTCTTCATGGTAAAGCCCCTGGCTGACTGTCTGTCACTGAGTGACAAAGTGCTGCTTGCTATCTTTTCAGTTTTTGTAGTTTGTAGAATCCAATTTAAAGCCATCTACAGCAGGGGAAGGACAATGTCTTCTGCTCAGTGATTTCAGCATGAGTTGAGCTCCACACTAAAAAGCTTTTTAGGGGGAATGGAATGTACCCAATCATTAATTTATAGTTCAGAGGTTAGCACTGCTTAAAAAATCATCTTAGCCTAAAAGACTTGAAATTAATATGTTCACACTTCATTTGAACTTTTGTGCTCATAATGACTAGGAACATAATTACAGTTTTAAATATCCTGTCAAATGGCATTTTTTTTGCTTGACTAAGCCTTTGTTATACCCTGTTTGTTTGCTCTGCAGTGTATTTCTATAATTTTGGATAACAGTTTAAGTCATCCACTCATGGAAAAACTGTTGCCTGCATTGAAGAGCAGTCTCCATGACAGCTCTGAAAAGGTGCGTGTTGCCTTTGTGGGCATGCTCCTCAAGATCAAGGCTGCTCGGGCTGCCAAGGTAAGAGTTTAAATCACACTTTGTTTTAATTAATTATTTATGGCACTGTATTTTTTTTTTCATCAAATGTTTGCCCACATACTTATTCCTATATTTTCCCAATTTGTCATGTTCCAGTTTTGGAAAGTTTGCTCCCTGGAGCATCTTCTGGCTCGATTGGAGATGGACTCTGCTCCTGTGTCCAAACGCATTGTCAATTTGCTGTTTAACTCGTTCTTTCCAGTCAACCAACCAGAGACTGTCTGGTGTGAACGATGTGTCACCTTGATTCAGACAAACCCTGGAGCGGCTCGCAAGTTTTACCAGCATGCTTATCTGTACACGGCTCCTGCTAATATAGGTGAGGGTGCCTTAGATAAGCTAGTAAGCTTTCTTAAATGACAAATCTGTTTTATTTTGCATAAAGAAATAACAAAAATAACTTTGCTTTCTTTTTATAGTCAAACTAATGCTGGTGATCAGAAAGTGTCTAAATGTGTGCATTCAGAATGCAGGAGATGAAGAATTTGCATCTAGCAATAAAGAAAACAGCACGGTGAGACTTCCTATGTACTGTTGTTTTTGGGGTCGGTTTGAATTTTTTATTTATTTTATTTTTTACTTTTTATTTTCATTTTCATTGAAAAAACCTACATTTATACATACAGTACCGCCTAAATTCGTACAAGAAAGAGATTGTCCTTATATCAAAGTTCTCTTGGAAGTACTTTATCACACTGAATTTAGCTTACTACAAAAACAAACTCAAAACTCGACCTCCCACCCCACCCATCTAACATTGATCAGAATGCTTGTGGTACAAAAAATCAAATAAAAGATATATTACACATGAATAGCATTTACAAGTATAATATGAAACTGGCTGGGACAAAAATAAAAAAATTGAAGCAAGTTATACATGAACAATGAGACCAAAAGATACATTACAAAATAATTATAAAATATATAAAGAAATAAAATAAATTAACATTTAACAGTCAGGAAAAAGTCTCATTTATTTATTTATATTTATATTTATCATGTCAAAGTATCATTTATTTATTTTTAAAAACAAATGTTTCCTGTTTAAATGTATTTTAAATGTATAATTTTCATATGAGGCAATGTTGAATGTTCAGCAGCCATTATTGCAGTCTTCGGTGAGACGTGATCCTTTTTATTGTCATGATTAATTTTTAATATGCCGATTGCTTAAGTACCATTTTTCACTGTTATTAATTTCACTATTTTTGTGGAAACCATTTTCAAATTTGTCAGGATTCTTTTTTAAACAGACTGCTCAAATGATTGTCTTTACTGTTTTAATGATTTATCAAATTAAAGGCATAATATGTACGGGTTGTAATGGATTATTCAAAAACTAGTATAGATTGATATACTTTGTTGACTAGAATACTTACACTGTTCCATTTTCAAACTGGTCTTGTTCACTTGTGCAGTAAGGCTCATGTTAGCCCTGATGTTCACACATACTTAACACTTAACTACACACTTAACATTCTGCAATCTCAGGTATATTTGTATCTCTGGCTGTTTTGATCTATAAAACGACACGGTTACACAACAGCAGTTTAATTATTTAAATTTAAGTGACCTGTATGAATAGTAATTAGTATTTAATATTACAATATTATCTTACTGATAATATTTCTAAAACAGAGCAGAAACGCGTCAGCATTCAGACTGATTGTTTTCCACAATATCTTGGAACAGTCATTTTAAAACAGCTCTGTTGCCACTAGAGGGCCTCAGTAAATTTAAAGGTGAGCACAAAACATTGTTTAATGTTTTTTAAAATACAAAAAACTTTTTTTTTTAAATAAGCTAATATAAGATAAAAACTACTTATTTAACTGTCCGTCATCAACATTTTTAGCATTTTCTTAATGTACTGGAAAGTATGAATATATGAATAACTAATACAAAAAAAACATAAAATCTGTAGTAGTAAATGCGCACACACATATATGTATGTAATCTGTTGAGCAATAATGTAAAACTGTAAACAATACATATTTATATATATAAATGAAAATGCCTATGTTTGCTATTATTGACACTAGCTGCTGGAAGATGTTCTCTCAGTTCAGGACACCTCCTCCATGGCCAGCCTGCTGGAGATCCTCGTCATTCTGTGGAAGAGTGTTCAGAAATCTCTAATGGCTAATCAAGAGGCCTTTAAGTACACCACTGCAAAGTTTGGATCTTCTCTGCCCCAATACCTTAAAATCTTTCAGGTAAGAGGCACGTTCAAGCGATGAAACCAAAGGACAATTTAAAGATCAAAATGGCACACTATAATCACATCTTCAAAGCTGATGCAACATGGGTGCAACATGACGCATTTGTGTGTGTGTTTGTGCATGTGCGCAGGAGGAGCGATGCAAAGCACCTCTCATTCTTCTAGCATCTTTACTTCCTGCCTCTGCTCTTCCAGCTCTGAGGTTAGTACACTTATTACACTATAGGAACTTCCCCTTAAAAAAATCCCTAAATGCCCCATTTTAGAAGAATAATGCAGCCAACAATGAAAACACTCTTTCTTGACATAAGGTGAATTGTCTAAATAGTAAAAAATATTAACAAGTGTACCAGCAAAGGACAGTTTTAAAAAGAACAGCACTTCTAAATATATGTTTTTCTGATGATTATCTAGCACAGTCCACGTGCTTCAGTCAGTCGTCTCCCCAGAACAGCAGGTTGGCTCAAAAGCGAATTGCCAATTCTAATTTCCATTTGATCCCAAAAGCATCCTTTTAATGCTGGTGGGATTGAGCGTGTTCTTTCAAAGCATCAGAGCGATCTGTAGAAAGGTCTGGGTGTACAGCATGACTGTGTCCTTCTCTGCAGGAGTAAAGTGATGTCTCACTTGAGGAGCTTGAAAGCGGGTGCTGCTGTGACAACGTACAGTCAGACGTTGGAATGTCTCTGTAGCTGGGGGCAGATCAGCCATATAGTGGAGCTTATCGAGAACTGGCTCACTGAGGCCGCACCTGTGAAAGAGGTACATGTGCTGGAAAGTGTCTATGTGTGGGGGTCATTATTAAGGCTGGGTATTGTTTTTGTGTTTTTAAAGGGATAGTTCAATTAAAAAATATAATCCTCCCCATTATTTTAAAGGTACAGTAGGTGATCTGCCTAAATGCTATCAGTTTGCCATGAAATCATTGAAACACAATCCATCTCCTGCCGTCCAAAGCCATGCCATGGTGTCATCCTTTCTCCAGCATGCAAGAGTAAATCCAATACTGATTCAGGATTTTAAAAAGTTTTGATTCAGCATTTGTTTTTACCGCTGTCACTCTTTCAACTAGCACAACAAAAAATGTTTCTGAAGACAATCACCTATTTTCGAACATGTTTGACTTTCCCTCATTTGTTGAACACAGAAGATATTTTGAAGAGTGCTGGTTGCTGAGACCCGACTTTTATATTAGATTTTTTACTGTAGAGTTCAATGGATACTAGCAACCAGCATTCCTTAAAAAATCCTCAGAAGAAAAAAATCAAACAAAAAAAATAAACTTAAACAGGTTTTAATCAACTTAAAGCATTTATTTATGGCATCAGTGCCTAAATTGACATTTTAAATTGTATTATTGAAATTGAAAAATATATTGAAAGTTTTAGACAACGTAAAGACATAAGAAAATGCAAAGCAAATTTACTTCACAATAAATCATAGCCATCTTGGCCATCTACAATAATTGAACAGTAAATAAGAGTACTATTCACAGCAAAACTACTTATGCAGAAACATGACTTTATTTGGCAAAATACAACACCTCTGCCTGCCGTCTTACTTCATGTTCTGATATGTCATCGTTAGACCATTAAAAACTATTGAGTATACTAGGCTTATTGTGAGGATATGCAAAGTTCAGTCTGGATTATGTGACTTTGTGAGGATTGTAAAAGCATTCTGGCATAAGAAATTGTACCGTTTGTAACTTTGACGAATTAATAATAATTAATTTTATTGAATTGTTTCTAAAACGAAAACTATGAGATCATTTTTTTTAACTTTGATTATTCAATTACTATATCTGAATACAGTTTGACTCCTTGGAAAACAGCAAAATGTTGTTTATTTAATTTGTATATTTTTCTTTATAGAATTTTTCTTTGCTTGTAGATTGTTAAATCTAAAATTATAAATTCTGTCCAAATAGGTATTCAACTCATCTGGTGAAATTGTATTCACATCGCAATATATATTGCAGAATAAAAAACATCGCAATGCCAGATTTATTTCAATATTGTGCAGCCCTAGAATACACAATAAGTGATGTCTAGGGCCAGACAGAATCTGCAGACATTTTTTCACTATTTCTGCGCAGAAAATTGTAAAAAAAAAAAAAAAAAATCTGTGGATTTGAGCAGAATGATTTTGGGAGTATCGTAACAAAAATGTATTATATGAAATAAAAAAAAAACTTTTTAACATTTATTTAGTGTTTAAAATGCAAATCAAATTAGATCCACTTATTTGGTTAACAAAGCAAGTCTCTCATATAATTT
This sequence comes from Danio rerio, assembly GCF_052040795.2. Classification (NCBI taxonomy): domain Eukaryota; kingdom Metazoa; phylum Chordata; class Actinopteri; order Cypriniformes; family Danionidae; genus Danio; species Danio rerio. The sequence continues at coordinate 40,566,535 of NC_141027.1, forward strand.
ATCTACTAAAAGACAGAAAGCATTATTTTACAAACTGTATTTTGAATAACTCTTATGAACATTTTCATATTAGTCAATACTATTACTGAAAATAATTTAACAACTAAATAAATATACATTTACATAAGTAAATAAATAGAATTGATTGGCTAAAAATCTGCGGATTTCTGCATGCACAGATTCCATGTGGGCCCAGTGATGTCTCTAGAAATATTACAGTTAGACAGAACAGTTATAAGCTTGACATTGCAGTCTCAATAACTAATCATATACTAGTCTGTAGCTTGTAATAAGAATACTCATTCCTTAACTTGCTGTGTCTGTGCTTTTTCACAAATTATGATGGATTAAAAATTATTTTTAATTATTAAAGTTGTTTAATTTAGTTATTAAAGTTATTTTTAATTATTAAAATCATACATCACATGCATCAAAATCTGCATTTTAATTTGATCCAAATACTTACCTGTTACATTGGTATGGCACCAAGTTTCAGAACCTAGCTTTTCATTATAGTGTCTTCATTCTTTCATTAGCAGGGTGATGAAGAATCAACTGGCAAAGTGCATTTTGATGTCCTGGAGGAGTCAAAGCCAGATCTAGGCCTAGACTATCTGGATTACATGCTCTTGAGACCTAAAACACGAGAATGTCTGCTCACACTGCCCCTGGATCAGATGAGACCACTTCATAAAGCCCTCAACAAATGGAAGGTACAGCAAACTTGAAGGTTGAGAATATTATTAGAGAGAATTGGTGAAAGCCTACTCTTTTATTGTGTGTCGTGTTATTACTGTCATTAGATACAAAGTCAATAAGGTAATTGCAGGTTTTCTGTGGCCTTGCTTTGAAAATAGTGCTGCACAGAGCTGAATCATGGCTAAATGTCGTGATGTTTTTGTCCTTATTATCTACTTATATCTCTGAAAGCTCACAGAATTGTTATATTCAAGGATGTTTTGTTTACCAAGGTCAGACTTCAAATATTATATTACATGTTTTTCAGCCTCTATCTTTGAAAAAAATTATGTTTTTTTCAGGGTTTTTGTAGGGTCTTAAAAAGTTTTCATTTTTTTTTTAAACAAAAATGAAAAGCCTTAAAGTCTTAACGTTGACCTGGTGTAACCATGTTTTTTTAAACTTTCTATACATGGTCCTAAACTGAATCCGAAGTGTGACATGAAATGTGGATCTATTGTCTTTGCTCTTTTGTGAATGTGTCCAGTCGCTGCTGTTCTCCTCTTTGAGCGGATCAGAGGTCAGCGTGGCAGCCATTGAGACAGCACTGAGAGCTTTTATCTTCCATGGCAGACTCTGTATACATCTTCAACACAAAGTGAGTGTACAGCCATAACACTGTTGCATGCACTCTTTGAGCCCTTGTCACTGAACACACTCACACAATTTATATCCTTAGTATGTGAAAGGTGCTTTAAGAATATAAGTTGCCTATGTGTGCATTAAGTATCAATTTCTTAGCACTGAAGTGACACGACAAATTAATTTCAGAAGTTAATGTAGGCCCATCTTTTCGAGGCTGGGTTTTATTGGACATGACTCAGATTTTGTTAAATACTGATCAAGCAGTGCTTGACTGCGCGCTGTAAGTTTCTTTTAGACTGAACAAGTGAAACTCCTATCCTGCAGCATTTATTTATATATATATATATATATATATATATATATATATATATATATATATATATATATATATATATATATATGTATGTGTGTGTGTGTACATGCATTTTATTTTAGATGATTATGACAAAAAAATCATTGCCAAATAATTAATTCTATAAATATTTACTGCAATATTTGCAGCGTTTCTTATCAAAATGTACATGAGAATATATACAAATATACACTTTTTAGTTTTTTATACAGTTTTTTCATTACTTTTTTGACCTTAAGAACCATTTGTTTCTGTAATTTTTTTAAAGTGAACACTGAGAGAACCAAAGTTGTTTACTACCAACCAAATAAAGCCTACATCACATTTGATGCATAATTCTAAATCATGGGTGTCCAACTTGGTTCCTTGATTCCTGGAGGGCTGCAGCTCTGCACAGCTTTGCTCCACTGTCAATTAAACACAACTGATCCAACTAATCAAGGTGTTCCAGACTGCTAGAGACTATTAAGCAGGTGTGAGTTGGAGATGGTTGGAGCTAAACTCTGCAGAGCTGTGGCCCTACAGGAATTGAGTTTGAGACCATTGGTCTAAATGATGAAAATAACAGTTCAAAACGACAACCACACTGGAAAAATCATGTTAAAATTGTAATTTTAGGGATTGATACAATGAATGTAGTTTTTTTCAAATGGGCTTTGGGATAAAGTCACATGACACTTCTAAACCAGATCTGACAACTCAAAGTACTTATATGGTGTGCTATACTTTCTATAGGTGAATATAATGTTTATTATTATAAAACAATGCCGATGGTACAGAAGAAATTATAACGGTGTCTTTGGTGGCCAAAGGATGTCTGCACCAATTTAAAAAATTACAAGCTTCCCAAAATGCTGCGTTACTTGCTTGATTTTACTTTAAAATCAGCAGAATTTAATATTTGTTTTAAAGTGGGAACCCTGATTTTGCCTTTCTTTTGAATTCTGCAGTTTCCAGAGGAGCGGGAGTTCCTCAAATCTCTAGAGCATTCGGTGTCCTGGGTTGAGAAGCGAGTCCTTCCTTTCTTGGTCAACTCCAGCAGTGATCAACAACTGTCCTTAAGCACAAAGATTGTAGAGGTGAGTGGTTTGATTATTGTCAAAACTAGTTTTGTTTTATTTATTTGTTTATTTGTTTGTTCATTTTTAATTGTTTTTTGTAGTTTGTCATGGATGAACGCCATATGTAATGTAATATAGCTGTCAAAAGAACACATATTAAGCTGGTAAAATGACTTCTGGAGATTGGTGTGACACTGATGAAAAATGTTTTTGAAAAAACAGTTGCCAGATGTCACAGAAGATGTTTTGTTTTATTTTATCTTTCAATCATAAAGTCGCAATCTCTGGACTGAGACACAAAGCATAGATGATCTGATAACAATGCCTAACATGTAAATTTAACAATCTCCAATGTCAAATGCTTCTAAAAATAAAGTAATAAAGGCGATCTGTGTTCTTGACATTTAGTTGACTGGTGCTTACATGAAAGTTCAGTAATTCTGATTAGATTTCTGAAAATGTCAACAAATTTGATTAGTAATTGTGATTATATGTTTGAGTAAAATAATTGTTTTTAGCAGTTTTAACCATTATGCAGTATAAATAAAAAAAGATCCACTGGCTTCAACTAAATTCCCAGAGGTTTACTCAACAAAATCTTGTCGAACAAAAAAGCAATAGGTTGACAAAATATGCTAAAAACTTATAAATATATATCTAAGACAGGATTAAAGGTCTTTGCTCACTAAAGTTTGAAGGTTTTGTATGGTTTTCCCCCTGTATTTTGGCTCATAACCTCTCAAAAGACTTTCTATGGATGCAAAAAAAATCTGACAAACATTTCGGAGACAGTGTGTTAATGCAATTGACTCAACGTGAGGTCGGATTTATTTTTTAAACATGCTCAAATTTAAGACTCCTAAGTAAATACTTACTAGAAAACACACAGAATGATCGTTCTACTTTTGTATAGCGCGCTCTTCTTGGCTTTTCAGGGAAAATCCCAGCCAAGGATTACTCAGTTCAGTAATGAAGCTTATCAGGCAGTCAAAACCAAATTCATGTCTTGCCAGCTTCCTGAACACTCAGTTCAGTGATGAAACTAATCAGGTAGTCAAAGCCAAATTCATGTCTTACCTGATCAGCTTCATCACGTCGGGGGTCACCAAGTTGTTGGGATAAATTGAAGATCGTCTGTGTGTTTCCTCAGTAAGCTGGAGCTCCAGGAAGGCAACAACAACTGAGAGATGTGAATCCAACAGTTTATTGCTCTCTTCTAAAGAAGTCTGGGTATTCCCAGCTTTTATACCTCATACTCAGGGTTACATGGGCTATGAATACGTGCAAATATTCAGCTCAGTTAGGCAGAACAATTTTATCCAGTGCTCAAGAATGTCAAGGCGTTTAGTACAGGGACAACTTACAATAAGATAAGACACAGTTAGAAAACAGAATATTTGAAGAGTGACTACATGGATATTTCTTTCAGTGTACAATGAACTAAATACTTTGATTTTTAAACAGTACAATGTAAATAAATAATTATATAAAGGTTATCAGGCACATGAAGACTAATTCTAAAAGTAATCCATTGATTTACATTCTTACAATAGATTGTGCAGATGGTTTTGGTTTGCTTGTATATGATTTATTTCCCTTCTTCTATCATTGTCAGAGCTGTGTAACAGTGTGCAAGAATGTGCTGCGGGTTTCTGTTGGAGACAGTGATTTCAGAGACCACTTACTGCAGCATGTTGCCTCAGTACTGCAGACAGGTGGGTGCTGTAGTTTTCATCATGCTGATCCAGAGCCCAGAGATTGTATTATGTATTATCAGATTAAAAAAAGATTGACAGATTTATGTGTTGTTAATATAAAATATGTTTGACCCCTTTATACAAAATGTTATAACAATGTTATGCTAAATGTTATAACAATATAACAATGCTTTTTTAATGTATTTTTATTCTTACTTTAGAGAAAGGATACATGTGCATCCCTCATTTGCTTGCTCTGCTTACTGAGATTGCACATGGCTGCCTTTCCCAAAAGGCTGAGGGACAGGAAGATCAACTGTCCCTCACTATCCGCATTCTGACCAACATCTTCCAGAAAGTTGTGGAGATCTTAGCACATCGTCTGCGGAAAGACAAGGAAGAGGGTCAAGAGGTGAGGCCTTTGAAAAGAGATTTTAGGGCCTTCCTTAAATACACACAAACATGTATGCGCATATACATATATTAAAACTGAATTAATGTTGTTCAAATTTGACTGATGACTGCTAGGGCTGGGTGTTAAGATTAATACTTCAATTGCCTTGTTTCAATTACAAAATGAAGAATCAAAAAATGTTTTGGCATTCAGTACCAAATTTTCTTACCTAAAATGAATGAATTTCATCAATGTTTGTTAGCCAAGTGTGCATAATGACAAATCTACTTCAAAAAGAACAGAATACTCCAATTATACTGGCATTTGCAAGAGGATAACCGAACTACACTCGTGAAAATGGTAACCTTAGTACAACCTCAGAGTTCTGTCACCTGCTGAGCTACTTCGGCAGGTGCAGTCACTTTTTTTGCTTTTTAATTTGTAACCTCAAACGTCATTAGTTACGTCAAATTTTTTTTGAGACCAGCTGTGATTGAGTGGCTGTTATTTTATGATTCTTAAAGGAACACTATATTTTTGAAAAAGGCCTTTTTACAAGTCTTCTAGTAAAACATAAAGTTTTCCGTTAAACAGTTAAGTTGAACCATTTTTGAAAGCATTCAGAATCAGGCGATTTCTTTCAGCTGACAATTTCGCCAGAATGAGAGTATAGTTCCTAGCTATATTGACCAACAAAATAGAACCTTTTCATTTTCTCTTGGTCTTATTCCACAATGTAACTACCGAGGCCTCTCGCTTTAAATAGAAAAATTATCAAAACTCTTCTTTTTTTTGTATTTAATTATTGCAGGAAATGTTAATGGTCAAATCCTATTCAGTGAATTATGCTAAGCTAAGCTAATAAAGATCCCCCCAGAACAAGAAATAGGCTGAATGGATTTAAAAAATGGTTTCTTTAATTCACATATGAACTGAGACATGACTTCATCATCAAAAGAGATGCACGTGACTTTGCCCTTAAGTTTAATTTATTTTCAAAAGATCATGTATGCAATTCATTTTAATACATCATCACTGGAATACAACATCAGTAGAGATGCTTTATTAACCAAAAGTCGTCTGTGAAGCATTATCAGTCAAAAACAGGCCTGTCTGTCTCCTGAAAAGCAGGCATGCTAAAAAAGTTTTTAAGAAGAACTGCTGAGGGATTTAAAAACGTGTATGTAGTAGTGAACCTTACATACTGTTGCTCTAATTTTTGTCATTTATTTTTATTTTTGTTGAATTTAGTTTTTAACGACCACAGAGTCAGGACCTTAGTTTAACGTCTCATCCAAAAGGGCATTAGGACCCACACAGACCGCAGGTTGAGTGCCCCCTGCTGGTCTCACTAACACCACTTTCGGCAGCAACCTAGCTTTCACATGTGGTCTCCCATCCAGATACAGACTGGGCACAGCCCTGCTTAACTTCAATGGGTGACCATGTGAGAGTTGCAGAGAACTACTTGCTGGCTGGTGCTTTAGTTATTAGTGCAGGGACTTTCTACTACTGCCAAAATATTTAAAGACATAGTATTGTTCAGGAAACGATATCAAAGTCAAAATATTGGTGTATGTATTGTATTGAAAACTTTTTAATGATGCCCAGTCTTAACAACTTCTTCAAAATAAAATGCATTATTTTCTGCATCTTCAGCTGTGTTGCTCTTCTGAGGAAGCTCTTCATGACTTCCTGCTGGTGACTAAGTTCACAAGTGAGAGGTCGGAGTTCATGACAGGAGTTTTCTCATCACTCTGTGCTGCAGTTATTATTGATATCAGCCGCCCCCTGCAGAAGGTAAATCCTCTAATTATTCTGTGCATGCTGTGAGCGTTATGCTTGCGTGGCTTTTCTTTGTTGTCTTTTTAATTGAAACATTTGTTGAGCTCATTTTTTCATTTCACTCGGATGTAGTGTTTGACAGTATGACTGATATAAATACAAACTGTTGTGTTCTTGAGATGAAATGACACCGTAGGCAGCGTGGGAGAGCTGTCTAAAGCCACTTATAAAAATAAGCTGAAGGATAAAGGCATAGACTGAAAGCAAAGATGAATGACTAGTGAAAGAAGCAATGTGATCTTTGTACTCGCAGATTTCTCATGTGGAGGAGCTGTTGATGCCAGAGACGGTCAATGACCTTCCACCTCTTTCCAGCACCATACTTAAAGTGACGCTTGGATGTCCTGCTGTTACCAGGTAAAATCAAAACCATCTAGTACTGCCTGATTTCATACCTGACCCATTTCGAAAATTAGTTTTTGGTGCATTTTTGATCTATTTGCCATATATGAACAGTGCAATTCTTAACACTCAGTTCGAGATCCCAGAAAAATAAACATTAATCCGGTTTGTATGTGTTGAGAAACCCTATAATATCATACACTACAGACTAATAATGAGCCAGGCAGTTCATTAGTGTATGATTTGTTCTAATGAAAATTGCAATAAAAGCAGCAGTCTTTGTATTGCTAATGCCTGCAAGAGTGAATCTGGAGCTTAGACAAAGTGAAGAGCCTAATTATAGTTTATAAATGGTTATTTTGTTCTTCTCAAACTAAACTAACTAAAATAATAAAGTTTACACTGACCGTTACAAAGAAAGCAGCAATAGGCCTGTGAAGCTGTTGTCCTACAAAATGAATGATATGTGCAGAATCCTGGAACTTAGACAGATGCACTCTCTGACCAGTGAGAGGACAGTTTGCGTGTGTTTACTTGATGTAGTAAATTCTACACATTCTTCATCAATTTAGGAGTTATGAATATAATATAATGTTATGTATAAAAAGTATATAGGAGTTATGTATGTAATGTTCATAGTACATCCATCTGTAAATATAACTCATTGTTTTTCTATAATTGCACTTTATAACTTATACCTACATACATAGCTGCTCTTCCACATGCTCTACCCACATGCATACCTTTATATCCTGCACTTGATGCTATTACACTCCTGGTTAGAAGGAAACTGCATTTCGTTGCCTTGTAAGTGTACATGTGTAATTGCAGTAAAGTTTAATTTAATCAATCTACAAAGAAATTGTAGGACTTAAACCATTTTAATCCCTGTTTCTAACGTAAGGACATCTACAAATTATGAAAGTGCCATAAGTAGAAATTGTATGAATGCTTCAGATTAATTTTCTGCTATGTTCTAGGTTTTTTCTGTCTGAATTGAGTTCCTCTATAGAGTCGGAGGCCATTGATAGTATCACGCAGTGGGCTGCAGTTACACACATTCTGACCATCATCAAAGAATGTGAGTGGTTTTGGTTTTGGCTTGATTCTGTTTGTATTCCCACTCAGGTTGGTTTTACTTGATGTTAGAATTATTGGAAACATTTCCAGTCACAGTTCATACTATTAACAAACCATTAATTAAGACTTTAGCTCAATAAACTGCTAATTATCTGCTATTGATAGATAGATAGATAGTAAGATAGTATTTGGGATTAGGTTTTTGGTAGGATTAGAGATGTAGAATCAAATCATACATTATAACTACTGGAAAATAGGCAGGTAATAAGCAAGTACTTAAACTAGTTGTACTAAGTTATTTTATATAAACTGTTCTATTTGAAAATGTATTAAAAACAATAAGTCCAGTGGAGTTATGGATAGACACATTTGAACTATAAAGTGACACTGGATTTTTATAGTCTTTTTTTTTTTTGCTGATTGGTATATGACAATATTTGCATAATCCAGTTATTATACATACAACCAAACACCCAAACTCACTGCCAATATTTAGAAATAATGTGTTAGTGTATGTGTTTGTCAGTGTGTTCATATTAGGCCTGTCACAAATTAATATATCGACTTCTCCTGCAGCACTTGGAGATGACTTCAATCATTTTTGCGGTTGCATATAAATTTACAAATTCACAATTACTGTTAAAGCCATTTTACAATGACATTTACATTCTACCTCACTGGTAAGTCAAAATTTATATTTGGACATTTACCTAATAGGACATTTAATAGTGTATATATCAATGTGTCTAGGGGTATAGGAGTTTGTTTCTGTAGCGTATTGAATAGTAATGATTACCTTTCTGCTCTGCTCAATATAGCTGATGCATTTATTGTGGAGTTGAAAGACATTGCCGGGTCTGTACGCAGACAAATACAGAACTACTACAACAGTATTTCGGAAAACTCTGATGATATACAGAGGTAAAAGATTTACATTTATGGTGAACGCATGTAATCTGTGTCTACACACAGTGGCAGATGTACAACATTTCATTTTGTTTTGGTTTTCTTCTCTCAGGACCATCTACGAATCCACTGTCAAAATGCTGAATGACGTCCTGATTTCATGCCAACAAACAAACAATTAAACGGGCAAGCTGATGACAGTAACTTGTGTGTACTCCTGCAAAATCCTTTCTTTGTTTTCTCAGCTTATTAAACTCTTGCATTTTTTATGTTCCCCTTTCTCTCTCATTTGAATGACCTTTAAGCAAAACATCATCTTTGATCTTGAAACATCATTCATTTTCATTTGTGTGGTTTCAAATGTAAAAGTTAAGTTCCAGCATTCCAGATAAGTACATCGATTTTCATTCACAAAAGTACATTTTTTAGAGACACATCACTGAATCTGGTGCGTCTTAAGATGATCTTTTAAGCTTTGTTTTTTCACTAAGGTGTCTTTGAAATACATCCCTACCAATTTATTTTTTCTACTTTACACTTGGATACAACAATAATTAATTGTGATGTGTTGCCAGAGAATATACTTCTTTATTCCATTTTAAACAATAGTAATGTACAGACAAGTTGTTCCTAAATGTACTGGATTTACCCAATTTAAGTATGTACTGTAGAGCATCACAATCAATCATTGTGTGAAATAAAGAAAAAGTATTAAATTCAGACAAATTATCAAACAAGAAACTGTGTGAGTCTGTATCATCTACTACAAGTGTATTGATAACTATTATTATTTTTAAAAATTGAACTGTTAAAAGGGTGGCATGGTGGTTCAGTGGTTAGCATTGTCACCTAATAGCAAGAAGGTCGCTGGTTCGAGCCCGGCATGTTTGCATGTTTACCCCATGTTTGCGTGGGTTTCCTCTGGGTGCTCCGGTTTACTCCACAGTCCAAAGATATGCGCTAAAGATAAATTGAATAAACTGTAGTGTATGTGTATGGGTGTTTCCCTTTACTGGGTTGCAGCTGGAAGGGTTCTGCTGCGTAAAACATATGCTGGATAAGTTGGCGGTTCTTTGTGCTGTGGCGACCCAGTGTAATAAAGAAATTAAGCTGAAGAAAAATTAATGAACTTAAAAATCATCCTATAGTGCCTTAAATTAAATAGTGTTTGATATTAACTGATCTTTATAGTATCTTAACACTTTTATTTTGCCTGATTTAAATTGTATGTGTAGAGGCTGTTTCATATATTCTAGATTACAGTATAACTTTGACGTGCTTGTTGCTCGTGCACTGATTGTCAAGTAAATACTCGTATTTCGGTACGGGGCAAAACCTTTGAGCAAAATAACTGCTCAGACATTTTATCAACCCCCACTGTTCGATAAGATACACATTGCTCGTCTCCTAAAAGTACATAAAAGCGAGCGTGCAGAAGTGTTTCAAATAATTAGCCGCGGAAGCGCGTGTAGCTGGTGACGTCATCAGCCGAGGCGGGGCGCTGACCGTGGTGCTGAACGCGCCTCGCGCCCCTTTAGAGTTGAGTACAGGACACGGGGTACCGGAGCATCAGTCATCTCACTGCCTCTGACCCACTTCTGCTCTAATCACAGCACCCCCGAAACCCGAGAGAGCCGCTATGCTGAATTAACGGGAGCTGAGCTGAGCTGGGCTCGATGAGCAGGATGGCTCGTGTGCGCGCGCTGCTCCTCGCCTCTCTGTCCGTCCACGCGCTCGCCGTTTCCATCGCCGACCGGAGATTCGGTAAGTTAGTTCAGCGTGACGCCCACTGACTGATTCTAGTCGACCTTTTCGTGTAGAAAAAACACAACTAGTGTGTTGTCTTGCACTTTACTTTAGCGTCGTTAATACGGTCAATAAGAGCGGCGGTTTGACGCGCGGAGCCTCGTGTTTGGTTTTTTATGCAAATAAGCGGATCGTTTATGAATGTGTCCAGCTGAACTGTTAACAGAATGATAGCAACAAACGCTGGCACGTTAGTTATGGGATTTAACATCACATTACTGATGTGCTTCTAGGTCACATGCACCTAAATCAACATTGTTGCTCTCCTCATCAACCAATCAGCTTTTAAGGATGCTAGAGATCAACTCAGCATCTCAATTTTACACCAGGAAATAAATAAAAGTGCAAAAACAGTTCATTCATGGTTATGGCAACTTGACCCATAGGGTAAAATAACAAAGTTCAAGTACGCATTGAATATATAAATTTGGCAGTATTTCTGCAAGGCCTTAATTCCCTTTCTACAGTTGAAGTCCGAAAAGTCTAAACTATTACTGATATTTAAACATCCTAAATCAAGAAAAAATTTAGATAAATGAGAAAAAAACATTTCGATTTAACTAACTTCATTTTGATTAATCTCATAGTAAAAACAACTTTTTACATCACATAGTTTAGCTTTATCTGAAAGTAGATGAATGATCTGGAAAATGACAAAAATACTAAGAAAAAACAGTAAGATGTGTTACTTTCCCATTGCAGTGTTCGGAAGCTTTCTTCCTTCTCTGTTCATTTCTCTTGTTTTAATGTTAAATAATTACCACTGATTGGTACACACGTTTATATTAAACATTTACAGCATTGCAAATGCAACTTGTCTGGTCCAATCAAATTTACTTGTAGAGAATGAACTGACATTGTGTTCCGTTCAAAGACTGAAATTGTTACTCCTAAAAACTACAGTGAAAACTAAATTTGCATACATTTCATTCAGAATCCAATCATTCATTCATTTTCTTGCCGGCTTAGTCCCTTTATTAATCCGGGGTCGCCACAGCGGAACGAACCGCCTTCATTCAGAATTTGCTAGTGGATTTAACAAATTATTACAAGGAACTTTGAATTAAATGTGAGCTTTCAGATTTAGTATTTCCTTGTAAAAATCACAGCGCAAATAAAAGTGTATATTAGCATTAGTTAATGATGTGTATTAGGGCTGGAACTACTTTGGTTGTTGCTCCAGCAGCAACAAATATGCTGATCAAGCATGTTGTTTTATATGTAAAAATGTTTTATATGTGTGTGTGCTTTAGGATGTTTACCTCAGAGCTTTGTTTCTGCGAGCATGGAAGAGCATACATATAGGGTTGCTATAGCTGAATGGGAGATAGTTCCAGTGCTCTCCTCTGACAGTGGATTACATAATCCTGTTATGGTTCGTTAAAGCGTCTTGGCAGGCTTCATCTTTCAAAGGCACAGGCCAAGAGCGATAGCAAGAGCAAGAACCAGCCTCAGCTGGGAAGAACCGACCGGAGCTGTAAACAGATACAGCTCTACACGCTCCATGAACCAGTGCATTCAAACATGGAACGCAAGAGAGCTTTGATCATTGAAAATGCGAGCGACTGCTAACTTTATCTTGGACTAGAGTCTTCAAAGCCTTGGGCTAGTTGCCTTTGTTTTCATATACATCGAAATCTTGTTATGAACCAGAGCTGTGGCACAGGGGCTGTTGCATGTGCTCAAGCAGACGCAGGTTTAAATCTGGTCTGCGTCATGTTAGGATTGCATTTTCATTCAGGATTGAATGCTGTCAAACACTTGTGTTTGATCACATCCATGATAAAAGTTTCTTTGTATGCACTGTTTATTTACAGTGCTTAGCATATCTAAGTACACCCCTCACAAATCTCTCTTTTAAATTAATCTTTTGAATATAAAGCTATACAATATCATATTTGTGCGTATACATTAGTTTATACAAGACTAAAGCCAAATCTGGAGCTAATCTAACAAAACAACCTGCTATAACAGCCAAATTTCTATGTTAAAGAGAAATATTAAATACTAAATTAAAAAGAGGAAAATCAGGGGAAGCAAAATAAATAAATAAAAATTAAAATATTTAGTTGAAATTTTGTAGGTTGTAAATTATTTTTGCAATATTTTGCTTGAGTTTAATTGTATTATCTTTCCATTTCTAAATATGTTTGGTGACTAAAGTATTATTTTAATAAATAAATCTGTTTAATAAATCTGTTTTATTTAAAGGCAAAATACATTGCCTATATTCACTGACAAATGAATAAAAGTATTCATTTACAAAATGGGGTGCACTCATGTAATAGTGGAGTGATGATCCTTATGCAGGTCTTTATTGAACAGGATGGTCAAGCAAGCAGTGGTCAAAATAGGAGCAAGCAGATGTTTATGGGCAATCTAGAGTCTAGAGGATAATTAAACAAATCAAAGTAAGGGAAACCGAGCCATAATGTTTACTTCCCAGCTTACAAGAGTCAGCAACATTGTGTGTGTTTGTGCTGTCTTTATAGTCCAAGTAATCAGTCTATGAGCAGCTACAGCTGTGTGAGTGTTTGCAATCAATGGTGACTTGAAGCAGGTGTGTGTGTTGCATGACTGAATATGTAGTCCATAACATGGCGGATTTGTAGTTCATGTGAAAGTGACTGTTTTCCAGCAATCTATGGTGGTTAGATCTCTGATGATCGTGACAACTCTGTTATGCTGAGCACTGTAAATGCATAAATAGACATGTTTGCTGTACGCAAAATACAAAAGTATACAAATATAAACAAATCATTTATACAACATAGTCATGCATAAATTTGTATGTCAGCAATTCCAGCATTATGGATGTGACATTTGCAGTAAAAACTCAAACACAGAGAAAGTATATGTTAACATTATATTGAAACATCTGTTTATATTTTTTATGGGAGCAGAAAAATATCAGTCTGTAAACATTTTTCTAGATTTGAAATGAGGAAAATAATCATGCGTTATGGATGTGACGAAGAGTCTGCTAGTTTACAGTATACAACATACTTTGCAGAAATTCTTTGAGTTAAACTGCACAACCAAAAAGAAACAATGATAATCAAAAGGATAAGAGTCGGCTCATTATAGAACAAACATGATTGATTTGATTTGATTTACATTTTTTATGAGGAAAAAGCTTTGTTATGGATGTGACAGATGTGAAATTGCCACTTGTGTGACTTTGAGAAATCAAATATAGTTGTTTGAAAACATTAACAGAAACATTTTGGAGTATTTTCTAGTACTGCACTGTAAAATACTAGTAGTTTCAGTATGGCAAAGTTTACATTTGCATTGAATTGCTCGTACACAAAATATACACAGTACACTCAAATATATTTTGTAACTATAAACTTTTATTTTGAAATGGAATGAATAATTTGAAAGCACTACTTTTTACTTATGTGTGCTGTATAGTACAACATTACTAAAATATAAAGCCGAAATCTGGCCACACTTCATTTTAGGGTACAATTCTTGCTGTTAATATAGCATCAACTATTACTTTAATTAAAAAAAAAACCTTCTTTTGCTGCTTATTAATAGTTATCAAGGTTATGGTTGGGTGTAGGTACTGTATGAGGGAGAACAAGATGCAGAATATATACAACAGCCATTGTCTTAATAATAGGCAGGTAACTGATACTTAAACTAAAGGGCCAGAAATCTTGTTTTAAACCTATTTACTGGATGTGTATAAAAAAAAATTTAAAAGTTGACACAGTTAGTAAAATGCAAACACATGGAGTACCTGTGTATTATCAGTTCATCTGCTTATTGTGGACGTTTCGAACTGCTTTAATTGGGATATTTTACTTTTATTTGATATTGTTTTCCTTTATAGCTTGCTTCTCTCCTTTTTTGGGGGTTGTTACAGCCATCAAAATATAATGTTAAAATATATGTTTACTAAATACATTTCAGATTTGTTTTAAATATGTTCATTTGACAGCACTTTACTTTAGTGCTGTATAATACAACAATACTGGAAATGTTAAGCAGAACACATTATTTTAAGGTATAATTTGAGCTACGAATGAACCATCAACTTTGATTTCAGTTAAATAAATATCTTATTTGCTGATTGTAAATAGTTATCAAGGTAGGGGTTGGCTTTAGGTATTAGGGAGCTATGTAGAAAAAGATGCAGTATATATACTAATAGTACATTAATACTAATAGTAGTATTAATAAACAGCCAGTGTCTTAATAATAGGCAGGTAACTGGTACTTAATCTAGTGTTTTCAGAAATCTTGTTATACACTTATTTACTGGATCAAATGCGTTGTGTATAAAAATGTATTAGTGGGCACATTTTGTAAAATGCGAGAACATGGAGTGTTATCAGTTCATCTGCTTAATGTGGATGTTTCAAATTGGTTTAATTGGCATGTTTTACATGTATTTGATCTTTTCACTTTAAGTTTCCTTCTCTCCTTTTTTCGGGGTGCTATATATATATTTTTGTACTTTTGTATATGAAACAAAAATGATAGAAAACGAACCGATCACATCTTGATTTTGTGACATTTCACAAACTGTCCCAACCTTTTCAGGGCTGGACTTGTACAGTAAGATGATTTTAAATATTCTGTTAGGAATGATTTACATTAGTGTTGATATACCCCTGAGGGTTAAGTTAGTTGTTTACAAGCTGTGTTGCTGCTTCTGAAGTTTTTATAGCATGCACAAAGTGTTGCTGAATGATTTGCAAGACCTCAGCTGTGTTTGCTCAGGATGATTGTTAACTTGTTGTTGGAGAACAAATCATCATTTGAGATGGGCAGGCAGGCAGTCTCTGTGGCTGGCATATGAGCTTGGCAGAGGCTGACATGAGCGAGATCTCTGAAACCCTGATGAATAGGCCAGTTAAGCATCTTCAAACAGTCTGTTGGACGATTATATTTCACGACACCTTCAGACTGATTCTGTCTTTCTTTTTCTTAAGTATTTTTTTTAACATTTGTTCTGTGTGAGAATACACTACCTTGAAAAGTTTGGAAATAAAATGTAATGTTTTTGAAGAAGTTCTCATTTGCTCAAGGCTACATTTATTTCATAACACATACTATTAAAAAATAAGGTTAATTATCCAATTATAAAAATTATTGTTTTAAATTTAGATATGAATAGATTTTAAGATGTAATCTATTCATGTGATTTATAACATTTCAAATGCAGTATAAATGCAAAACACAGACAAAAAGTGCCCTGGGTTATTCAAATAACGTTTCTGTGCTCCTTGGGCAATGGATTCATTAGTACAAACAGTAAAAATCAGTCCAAGGCACTCAAAAGATGTGAAAAAATATTAAAATATAGAAATATGAAATATATAAATATCTAAAAATATTTTTTCCTCATCTTTCTAGTGCCTTGTACTGATTTTTGCAGTATTTTGATAAGTGCATTTTTTAATCCACCAAAAACATGGAGCATAAAAGAGAAAATCAGCACTAAAAAGTACTAATGCTGAAATGTAAGTTATTAGTCATGTTTGTTAATTACATTTTAAAACAGATTTGCATATTTTGTTGTATTTATGATTAAATACAGCCTTGGAGAGCAGAAGAGACTTCCTTCAAATGATGTTAACAAATGTTAATGTTTCATTGCCATAATGGACATATTTGATCAGCTTTACGTAATTCAGTGGATCTATATGTAGCATTAAAGCAGGGGTGTCAAACTCAGTTCCTGGAGGGCCGCAGCCCTGCACAGTTTAGTTCTTTTGTGTTCAACAGAAGAAAGACACTTAAACACTTTTAAACAAGTGGAGGACTATTAAATGATGACATTTATATTTAAATATGAGAAGCTATCCCTTTAATGCACAGGTGTCAGACTTCGCCGCAGCCCTGCACAGTATAGTTCCAGACCTGCTTTAACACACTTACCTGTAGGTTTCAAACAAGCCTGAAGGACTCGATTAGTTTGAACAGGTGTGTTTAATTAGGGTTGGAACTAAACTGCAGAGCTGCGGCCCTTCAGGAACTGAGTCTGACACCTGTGAATTAAAGGGATAGCTTCTCATATTTAAATATAAATTTCATCATTTAATAGTCCTCCACTTGTTTAAAAGTGTTTAGGTGTCTTTCTTCTGTTGAACGCAAAAGAAAATATTCCGAAACATGTTGGAAAGTAGCACCCGTTGACTTCTATAGTATAAAAAAATAAATATATTTCTATTATGACTGTCAATGAATGCTGCTTTCCAACATTCTTCAGAATATCTTCTTTTGTGTTCGAAGGAAGAAAGAAATGGTAAGAAAATTGAACTATCCCTTGTGGAGTTCATGAATGTGCACTAATTCACCATGTTTATTGTGATTTCAACAAAATCATATTGCATTGTTTTAGATGTTCCCAGTTAGCTTTAAGCAACTCACTTTGAAACTAGAATTAGCATCAGACTCATGAGACTAACTAAATCATACTAATAAGGTAAGGAATTAGAGTGGGGTAGGACTAATAAATTACTAGAAAAACAGACATTTTCACAAATTTTGTATATAATCAGGCAAATTATGTATGAACTGATATCCCTCAGTAAAAACAACCCATTCTGAATAATTTGGTAAGACACACACAATCATACACTGGATTTAGTTTGTTCAATTAACCTATATCACATGTCTTTGGACTGTGGGGGAAACCAGAGCACCCAGACGAAACCCACGGGAACACGGGGAGAACATGCAAACTCCACACAGTCAGGAATCGATCCAGTGACCTTCTTGCTGTTAGGCAACAGTGCTAACCACTGAGCCACCTAGCTTAGGTATCAATTCAGATGATTTACTACTGGTTTATTATGACATGCTTATTATCCAAATATTAGCTTTTTATTGAACTATGATCTTATTTCTAATCCTACCCAATAGTTAAACTTAATTACTACCTTAATAACCATTATTAAGCAGCTAATAAGTATTTTATTGAGCTGGAAGTATTAGTTAATGGTTTAATAGCGTGAATTGTACATTAAAAAAATTAAATGTGACCCCTGATAGTGTTAAAAACTAATGTTTGTGTATGTAAGAGCTGCTGAAATGGAGATTTGTCTCTCAGCGTAGAAGAAAAAAAATGGGCATTGTAATTAAAATCAACCATCACAAATTGATTAAATTTGATAAATGATTAAATTAAAGAGTATTTTTTAACATTTTAATTTCATTTGACTAAAAAAAAAAAAACTCATGGTAGCGCAGTGGGTAGCACAATCGCAGCAAGAAGGTTGCTGGTTTGAGCCTCGGCTGGGTCAGTTGGCATTTCTGTGTGGAGTTTGCATGTTCTCTCGGTGTTCGTGTGGGTTTCCTCCGGGTGCTACGGTTTCCCCTGCTAATCTGAAAACATGTAGGTGAACTGGGTAAGCTAAATAGTTTGAGTGTGTTTGTGAATGAGTATGTATGGGTGTTTCCCAGTGATAGGTTGCGGCTGGAAGGGCATCCGCTGCGTAAAACATATGCTGGATAAGTTGGTGGTTCATTCCGCTGTGGCGACTCCAGATTAATAAAAGGACTTAGCTGAAAAAAAAATGAATGAATGAAAAAACATTAAAAGGGCCCAAAATCTCAAAGTTGATCAATGCATGAAAAAGAAGGAAGAAAAAAACTGTGCTTTTGCCCACAGGCTTGTCTCAAATATTCTATTTTTCTAAACAGTGTAATCGTCCACTGGCCTGGAAAGTGCAGTGCTGGTTTTGTTGGACAGGAAATCAGAGACTCAAAGTGAGTCAGACTTGTCCTGTGAGATGTGCAAATCCTCAGACTTCCAGAAACCTTCTTTTTTTGTTACAGACTTCTAGTTACTGTATGTCTTAATTCACAGTGCATCTACATACACACACAGAAGCATGTAGTTATTTTTAATAAGCTCCCATGTGCATTGTGTTTACGTCAGCTAATGAAGATGATATAGGAGCTGGTGATCTGCTTCATGAGGTGACGGGGAGCGTGGGAGATGCTGCAGGAAACAGCAGAGATTCAGACTGATCTGTTTTAACAGAAGATTTTATTTATGGCTCACGCTGAATCTCTGATGCTTGCATGTTTGAGGTGAATGAAATCTCCCACGTCTGACACTCTTGGAGTGCGAGGAGACACAGAAGCACATCGGAGAAGAGCTGACTCTTCACTCACAGTCTACTGACTTTAAAGAATATTGCAATTCTGCGCAAGTTAGGCTCAATTGACAGCTCTTGAGGAAAATTGTTGTTTACACACACAAAAGAAAGACAAATCTAGTTGGCCATCCTTTTTTTAAACAGCAAAAAACAAAAATGTTTTCAGTGATACTCTTACATTTGAATCTTTAAACGTTAAAAGTGCAATATAACAAAAAGCTGGATATGTTTAGCTGAATACTAAGTGTTTAATACATGGAAATGTCACACCATGAGCCTCAAACACCATTGTTTCTTTGTTCTCATGTATATCCTGAGTGTTAAATCCTGGTGAAATACAGGCCAGTCGGAACAAAATACAGTCTCTGACAATTCAGATCATTGATATGCATGACTAAGTCAACATTTAATTGGCTACAAAGTTTTTAGTTAGATTACAGCAATGATAGTTTGCTTAAGCTTAGAATAAATATACTATATATGTGTGACTCTTTATTTGAAAATGGGAAAGGTAGGGAGACTAAAAAAATAGAAGTAGGCAGCCAAGCAATGCACGTTTTCACAGCTCTTAAAAATGCAAAATGCAGGATATACAGATTATACATTTATTTGTCAAAAGGCATAAGGTCTGTTTAACTGGATCTCTTGTTAGTTTAATGTGCAATTCATGCATGTTTGTAATGAGGCAACAAACTTCAACTTTAAATACATCTCTGTCTGTCACTTCTGTTGAGTATAATTTAGGCTATATTTCATCCAAAGCTCAACTCTAGAGAAATAAGGTTTCTCTAGTGGTATAAAGACTGCTCACCCACTCCCAGCTAACATAAGCCTCTTAATCGCTTGAGTTGACATGATTGTTGACAAGGCATCTACTCAATTAGTAAAAAAAAAATTTTGTCTAGGAAGTCACGGTGGTGCAGTGAGTAGCACGATCACCTCAAAGCAATCAGGTCGCTGGTTCGAGCCTTGACTGGGTTAGTTGCGCGTTTCTGTGTGAAGTGCGAGAGTGTATGGGTGTTTCCCTGTGTTGATTGCTGCTGGAAGGGCATTCCCTGCATAAAGGGACTAAGCCAGCTGAAACATGAGTATTTTGCATTGATGTGTTTCAGAATGTGAGAATGTGCAGAGCTCATTAATATTCACAACTTTTCCATATATGGTTAAAACTGAACTTTTCATTCTTGAAGTAATGGACCATATGCACTGAAATGTTTTTTTTTTTTTTTTTTTGTGATGAAAATGAAATGAAAGTGAAAAACTTTGTGAAATGTGATTTTGATTTTATAAGATTCCTTTTACAGCATCAATAATGTCATTTAATCAAAATATGGTCAGTTAAATAGACCTCAACATTCATTTAAATGTGTAAATTTAAATATAAACACCGTCAGGAGCAGCAGCTGAGCAATGACAATCTATGTGGTAAAATAAATCTAGCACAGAAGAACAATGAAATGCATATGATCTATTCCTGTTATTATAGATGAGCGCATAAAAGCATTACTGGAGAGTTTTGGCACTTACTCTGTAGATATTAGAGAACATTGAATCAATGCACTCTATGACAGTTTTAAATACTGTTTCAAAGCCACTAAATGTATCAAATCCATGTAAACACAATTTTAGTGGGTAAACAAATCTGAAATTACTGTTAATTTACAGTTCCTAAAATAGTGTAATAAGGAAAATATGCAGAAATGCACAGGAAATATGCAAAGTTTTTATACATTGTCTGTACGTTTACTTAATCTACTTAAATGTAGATCCTTAATTTTTTTTTTTACATTTTATTTGATAAGTTTTAAAATAACAGTTAATATCCACTTATTTTTAATAAATCATTAATTACTTGTGTCAAGCTTAAGTAATGCATACTCATGAATAAGCTAATCATTCATTACTAGTGTATTTACGGATTTACACTCAACTAATGCATAATTCCCTTAAAATAAAGAGTTAACTAAATGTCTAGGTTTACAAAAGATGACTAATGCAGCATTAGTTGAAAGTTTGTGTGCTCAAAGTCTTGATTAAATAATAATAAATTGCACAGTGACCTCAGCTAATGGCCAGCCTGAAGCTATTTATAGGCTACTGTAAATCAGAATAAATGGATAAATGGACACAGTTTTGCGACAGACGTGACACCTGGTCATTTATCTTAGTCAGTTTATATTAAATAATTCATTATCTACCTCTGTCTCCATATCTCATCCAAGGCATTCACTGTGGGCTGTTTAAGAGAGAGATTATTTCTCTGAGCCCTGTGAGGTTCAGCTTCTCAGTGTCTGTAATAAAGCCGCTGTCAGGCTGGTTCAAAGAAAGAAGAGATAATGTGAGGTGATGTGGACAGTCTGCCTGAATTCACTCTCTGGCTCTCATCACGCTTATCTCATGGAGAAGCCTGTGGCCTTGAACATAAAAATGCATTTTAATTGATATTAAAATGATAATTAGACAAGATTAGCAAATAAACAGCAACAATCAAATCTCCATTTGAGATAACCACAACAATAAATAAACAATGGGTGAATGGTAGCCTAAAGATACTGTTCAATATTCATTTGGAGTAATGAGTTGATGCAGCCGGCTGTTCATTTCCCAGTTACTGTAACTGCATGTTTTCCCATTATATTTAATTCATCAAATTATTCCAATGGAAATACATGCGTGATAAATCTTCTCTGAATTAGTGTTTGCTGTAATTTATCGTAAATATAACTACAAGTCAATTCCTTAGGTTTTAAAATTGAGATTTATTTAGTGTATCATGGTAATGTAAAAACTGACCATGAAATTCTAAATGTTTTCTTCATATAAATATCAATTGGTAATTTACATAGTGTAAAATTGTCATTTTGTTATTTTATTTTTTATAACAAAAATAAATGGTTTCAGACACATTAATATTAATTTACATTAAACACAAGACCGATTTTTAAACTTCTATGTGTGGAATATGTAACCCTGTGTGGAGTCTATGTGTGGAATTATTGTGCTTAAGGAAGACTGAAAAACATTGTATATTCGTTCGGCACCGTGTCTGAGTGCACTAGATACTTTCAGAGGTGGACCCAGGTCTGTGAGTTCATCAATCCCTCCATTAACTATACCTGGGTGATGAAGACTTTTAGCAGTGCTTATGACTGAGCCAAACCCAGTTTGAAGAACTGTTGTCCGGTGCCGGCAAGAGGATTTCCCCTTAGGACACCAACAGCAGGCACTATGTCATAATCACTCCTCTACAGGAGCAAGCTCTTGAATGGTTAATATTGTTCAATTGTTCGCTGAAGTTCAGATTTTCCAACTCAAGCGATTACGCACAAACTCGCGCCGCTTCATTCGTGACATCTCATTCCTGTGAAACTTGCCGCAGGATGTCTAGTCGTGTCTTTGAATTGACTTAACATGTAAATCACTTGCGCTTGATGCTTCATCCATGTCTGGTATGAACTCAGCTTTAGCCCTTCCCCTCGTTTTGCATGTTCACATGAAGGGTTCAGGGAGTCCTAAGCTTGAAGGCGAAGCGCTAAGGAGAAGGGTTAGATAGCCCTTGAAACTGAGATTTTACAGGACCAAGAGACCAAGTGGTACCAAAATTTCCCTGAATACACCATGTACAACGGCAACATGGCTGCACACACAAGTCAGGAGATGCACAAATAAAGTATTTTTTGGCATTATTACGAATTTTTACAACAAACAAGCATATGTTTTAATACAATCCTAACAGTGTCCGTGTTTTACCGTCATGCTTATAAAAAGTAAATAAAAACTTGCACATTTTTTCTGGCTATAATTCATAATAATAACTACTGTAAAGTAGTCTCACAGCATACTTTCACATCTGTCTCTGGATGGCACTCAAATCAGAAAAGTCTAGTGGCTGGTAATGAGCTTTTTACAGTGTCTGGTATAACGTTAATGTTGTTTTCTTGTGTTTACATAGATGAATATGGCCATGGTGTAAATACACAGTGCAGTTACGAGCTTATTGCTGCCTTATATTGTTATAAAAATGTTGTATTGTTGCTTTCAGTGATTCCCCGAAGATAAATACCAAAAGAATCACACAACTGGAATAAATACAGCAGGTCTCATGTGATCAATCTCATATGAAGTAAGAGCTCGCAACGATATGTGCATGTATGTGTTGTAGTGCTGTCCCATTTTTTAGGGGTATGAAACACTGTTTCTAAGTACACTGTTTTAAGGGTAGGGGTTCAAAAATGGAATTGAGATTGGGTCTATTCTCTGTAGCTTCAAATATGATGTATATTGTCTTGATTGATTGATTGATTGATTGATTGATTGATTGATTGATTGATTGATTGATTGATTGATTGAAAAGTGTTGTTTTGGACCCTGTTTGCGCTCTTTATTTGGACAAAACCAGTTTAAACATTCTTGATAATTGAGCTTTTACAAGTTTGAAAACAACATGAAGGTCATAAAAGCCTCTTTAGTAAGCGCCTCCATTTGCTGCATCTGTGTTTATTGGCTGTTTGTCAATGAAAGTGTGGTTAGAGCCTCATGAAGCTTTGAGTGTCACTGCTAATCGTCTCAGTATGAAATGTGATTGTTTCTGAAGCAGCGCTTGAGCTGATCGTGTCTGTCTTCCCTGTGCTGTTTTTGTGTTAGATGAGCTTTTGTATCTGCGTGTGGTCTTGTCGTCTGTCTTTGTTGGAATGGGAGATGGAAAGAAAGTCCTCCTTTCTGCTTATGTGTGCAGACACAAGCTGTTATCTGTGAGTGTCTCTCAGCATCCTTTTAGCGCCCCGCGGTGTCTGGCATTCTGGCACACACAGGTATAACGCAGACTGCCATTATTCATCTGTGTGTCTGTGTCTGCAGCTAATGCGCTCGTATATCATCTGCGGCATAATTAGCTATTTTACTGATTGTGTAAATAATCAGTGACTTTTTAGATCTTGGCAAATCTCATTCATCATGTAATCCATCACTATTGCCTCCCACCCGCTGTCAATTCACGTGTGCTTTCCAAAACCAGACCTTTTGATCTGCAATTTTTTGGATTTCTAGTTTTAAAATATACATGTCAGTGATGAAACTTCAAGTAAAAATTAGTAATAATAAATAATAAACAGGATTTATTAACCATAAAATAAGAAATAGGGTGGCTCAGTAGTTAGTAGTAGTTAGTAGGTTCAAGTTGCTGCTGGGGAATTTGGCATTTCTGTGTAGAGTTTGCATCTTCTCCCAGTGTTTGCCTGGGTTTCCTCTGGGTCCTCCCATATCCCACACAGTCCAAAAGACATGCGGTACAGGTGAATTGGGTAAACAAAATTGTGAGAGTATGGATGTTGTGAAAGGGCATCCGCTGCATAAAATACATGCTGGAATAGTTGGCATTCATTCTGCTGCGGCTATCCTTGATGAATAAGAGACTTAAGCCGAAGGAAAATGAATGAATTAAAATAACAAACAAAAACACCAGCTTGATATTGATAATTGGAACAAGGGATATGAACTGTAACAGTTAAAAAGCCATTTACAATAGTATTAATACATATATTATGCAATTGGCATATAAAAAACAAACATTTATTCATGCCATTGCAAGAAAGTCATACAATAAAATACAGTGTGATTTTGGTCACCATTGACTTTCATTATTTGGTCAAAAGCAATACCCAGCATAAAAATAACAAACAAACTGCAACTGCATATTTCTTACTATGGGTATATTTAACAGCTTTAAAAAGTAATTTAATGTAATTTCATATAAATTTAATGGCATTTATTCATTCTCATGTTAATACAATGAATTTCATCAATGGAAGACACAAGTCATACTATGAAAGACAGTGAGATTCTCTGCCTTTTTGAACAATATGATCAAAAACAGTTACAAGCAATTACATTCAATTTTAAATTACCTGCACGCCTCTGAGCTTCAAACTTTATTCGCAAAAACGGAAATATGTCACACTGACTTGTCTACAGTATATCAGCCTTCACAGGATTATTATTTATTCCCAGTAAGTTTGATGTGTCACATGACCCTCTTCCTATTGAAAAAACAAAAGTTGGATCCAAGATTGCTGACTTCAAAATGGCCACCATGTTCACCACCCATCTTGAAAAGTTTGCCCCCTCACATATACTAATGTGCCACAATCAGGACGTTAATATCACCAACCATTCCAATTTTATTAAGGTGTACTCATATAAATGGCCCACCCTGTATAAGTGAAGAAACTATAAATAGGGCTTGATGTATTTTCATTATATATATGCTGTTTCAACAAAACTATGTGCAACCATCTGAGGAAGTGTTACGCATTAAGTATTATGTAAATTCTTGAATTGTTTCCCTAATGACCTAGATGTGTTTTCCACAATCCGATCTTAGAATATCTAGTATTCCCCAATGGCCCACATACATATGTATCCAAAAACAAACGGTATAGAAGCAGTAATTTCACAAAGTAAAGCTATTTCCAGACTTTCAGATTGTGAATTTCTTTTGCAGGTCATTTTAGCATATACGTTTAGAAGGAAAGAAATGAAAACCCAAAGCAAACTGCAAATTTAATCCAAGTGTGTCTCATGCATCACGGCCCAATGCACAGGTAGACATCAGTTTCCCAGATTTGCGCCTAGCAATGCATTTTTATTTCATTTCGCATCCAGGCTGACTCGCAACTTTTGCAGTTTTCATGAACGTTGAAGAGTTGGAATGTACATGTTGTCGGTAGCAATATTTTGTAGTGAGCTGAGAAATGTTTTTTTGCACACACTGGCTGAAAGATAAACATTAGCACATTTCCTCTCCTTGGTGAGTCACTGTAATAGGTGTTATTTTGCACTATGGCCCGGGTGTTCTGAAATAGTTTGCTTCCTAATGAGGACATTAGTTGCTAATGGGCATTCAGACCACTGCTCTATGCAAATTCATTTTTACATTAGGAGAATCTCCTCTATCTTGGGGAATATTCTGGATACATTATAAGCTAGCGTGTGCACGTTACTTGTGGCATAATGTTGATTACAAAAATTCAATTCCATTTGTCCACTTTTAAATTGAAAGTAAATAAATAAATTAGTTGTAGCAGCCAAAGACAAGGTGCTACATTTTAATGTCTGCATTAAATTAAATGTGTGAATGTCTGCATTAAATTAAATGTTTGAAAAAAATCTAAACATTGATGATATCATTAAGTGTATTATTAAAATTAATAAAATTGAATAAAATATTTTTGGTGCTTGTTCAAACTACTTATTTAAAATAAGCTGAATCAACACAGTTCTTGATTATTTGGGGGGGCAACTTTGAACTTTGTTCAATCCACTTAAATTTGTAAAAACAATTAAGTTAACTTAATCGATTCGTGTTGGGAAAACATTAAGCAATTGTATGGAACCCAGCACAATTTACAGTGTTATTTTGACTCGTTATTATGAAAATATATAAAGGAATATGCAGTGATGGAAAGAGAACTAAAAAAAAAGTATTACTTGCCAAAAATGTATTGCAAGTACAGTAAAAGTATCTGTTAAATCAGTGGTTCTCAAACGTTTTTCATCAAGTACCACCTCAGAAAAAAATAGTCTCTCCAAGTACCATTAAAATAATCAGTATTGAAATACAGTAGCGTAGTAGGCCCAGTAAAGCAGCTACAACTCTGCACAGTTAAAAAAACGTGGCATATTACCTCAGAAATATAGGGTATATGTCATATATGGGCCATATTATATACATCATTTTTGATCAATTTTGAAATGTGTGTAGCATGTACATGACATATTTCATTCCTCTGCGTACCACTAGAAGGAAGCCTGCGTACCAGTAGTGGTACACGTACCACAGATTGAGAACCACTGTGTTAAATAATACTCAAAGTATTATATGTAGCCCTTTTAAAAGTACTCAAGAGTAGTGAGTATTACAATAGTATCTGGATGCTACCTTGGTGGCACCAGCTCAGATTGCATATCTCAGAGATGCAATGTCAGACACAATGCACAATCAAGCTGTGACAGTTAGGTTATGCATTTTGAACTTTGACTAACAAGCTACGAGTGTCTACATGTGTTCAGCAGTTGGCATCCAAACCAAACTTGAGCAGCACAGATAGTTTACATCAAATTTGTGCATGTGCTTGAAAACGTAACATTTTGTAGCACATCAAGGCTATTTTTACAGTTTTTTTGGCATTAGGCCTATTCTTCAGGGATATGCTCACTAAACTAGTGGTCCCCAACCCCACCACTTTTCTTTTTTTTCTGCTCATGCACTTTGGAAAGTCTCTGGATGATATGAGTGGGTATACGTAGTTGCTGGGTGACTATCAATCATTTTCTCAGAGGATGACAAGCTAAAAAACATTGCTGCAACTCTGATACAAGTTTTATTATGGAACAATTTTAAAAACACTGCAGTTCTTGTCATGTGAATCGCGGTGCCCTTGCGGCATTCAGAAGATGTTTTCAACTCGCTCCTCCATTGGAAACAGTGAACTTTCATGAGGTAAAAACGAGATATATAAACAGCTGCCATCATTTGCGATCTGATCTCCAGCAGTTGATCATTTTCTTGCACAGACATGCTGGATTTACCTGATTTGTTGGCAAACTGGTTGTAGATCCATTCCTTGGCAGTTCATGGGTTCTACCCCTTCGCAAAAAAACTTTCCAAAGAAGTCTGTTAATCTTACTCATTTTGCTGGCTTGTGGGTTAAATTTTGGCATTCAAGTGACCGAGATTTAACCAAGAGAATGCAGTGATTATTATTATTTTTTGTATAAAAAATCGTTCAGACTCAAATAATAAATAAAATGGAAATAACTAATAATTTCTTCTGCAGCCCAGAACTAACTGATGCCCAAACTGGTACCAGTCTGCGGCCTGGAGTTGGGGACCACTGCTCTAGACAGTTTCTTCGTTGTTGCATTTAACCATTTTGTATCTTCTTGAACATTTTTGTATTGCCTCCACAATTAGCCTGTCTGATGCAGATTTACCATGTACGATTTGATTGGACAGGAATAATAGGACTGGATATTCTACTTAGCCAATCACTATAAACAAGAAAACATAAATGTATGAAGTAGTGGCTGCAGATGGAAGGAAAACAGTGCAGTAAAAGTAAAAAAGTTTAGGCTGCGTTTTACTTGAGTAAAAGTACACATTCTTTTAAAACACATTTAGTACACATTCTTTTACTAGTAAGTAAATGTCAATTCCTGAAAAAAAATAAATAATAAATTACGGTATTTGTAATTTGCTCCTTTTCACCATTGAGGATGTGTATTTATTTTCAGTATATTACACTTATTAAAATGCTATTATTAAACACTTTTTGTTAACAAGTTGATTAGACGTAGCATCATAAAAATGTAAATAGATGAGTTTTTTAGGGCTACACTGTGATTATTAAATGTATAAGGATACGAAGTCTATAACATGTCATCAGATCATTCTTATTCCAAAAATACCTGAAATACCTCTTAGTGTTTAATTTTTGTTTTTGTCCTTTGTAAACCATGGTAAAATGTACTGTATATGATGGTCTTTTGCTCAGAAAATAAATAAATAAACATGACACATTCTAAATTAAGGGAAAAATAAACCTATATAACTCTTTTATTATGTTTGTGTCGGAAACCCCTTTTTTATTTTTGACCTATAGCAATAAGACATTATTTTACATTATTTTATGGTTTTTCCATTTGGATGGTGATGCAGTCGGTAGCACGTTTGCCTCACAGCAAGAAGGTTGCTGGTTCGAGCCTTGGCTGGGTCAGTTGGCATTTTTATGTGGAGTTTACATGTTCTCCCAGTGTTCGCGTGGGTTTCCTCCGTGTGCTCTGGTTTCCCCAACAAGTCCAAAGTATGCAAAGACATGCGGTACAGGTGAATTGGGTAGGTTAAATTGTCCATAGTATATGTGTGTGAATGAGTGTGTGTGAATGTTTCCCAGTGATGGGTTGCAGCTGGAAGGACATTCGCTGCGTAAAACATGTGCTGAATAAGTTAGCGGTTCATTCCGTTGTGGTGACCCCAGAAAAATAAAGGGACTGTGATGACTGTGTTTGTCCACCAGATGCCACTGTAGTTCACCAGCAACCCCCAGCGAACTACAGTGGCTTTAGAACTACCTTTCCATACATTCTTTCGCGCAAACACCCGGTCTGTCATCTACACTGATTTACAACCACCGTTGTCTTCGTTCTCCATTGATTACCTGGACTATATATTCAGTCATTTATCTTCTGTTGGTCGTTGTCATCTCTGGTATGTTGTTCCTGATCTCGCTCTTGTATCTTGTTAAAGTCTAGTTCGTGTTTAAACTGTCTAAGTTTCTTGATTTGTTTGTTTGCCATTTTGTTATTTTGTACTTTGGATTTTTGTCACTTTCTCTGCACTATACATCAATTAAAACTACACTTGGATTCTACACCCGTTTTTGTTCCTGTTTCCATCTCGCTACCGTGACAGGGACTAAGCTGAAAAGAAAATTAATGAATGAATAATATAACAGCAAGATAATGCGCATGTGTTTTTTTTTTTTTTAAATATGAAATGAAATAATGAAATATTTCTGCTTTGAAATCCTTCATAAATTGGCCCCATTCATTTATCCCAAACTGCTGTTTTTGATTGAGCTTAACCTTAGATTATTCCTTTAAATTCAGCACAGGGCAAAAATTGCAATTGATTAAAACCATTTCTCTCGCTGTGTTTCTGTTTATTTCTCTCTCTCTCTCTCTCTCACCTCTCATCTGGCGGTTTAGTTGTGCTATTGGTGCAGAGTGAGCCTCTCATGTCTTCAGTGATTTCCGCTCATGTCTGAGCATGTGAATGGACTTATTGGCTAATTTGAATGGCAGCTCTCACTCACACATTCCTCTCTCTGAGTGTCACTTCTCTCTCCTTCATCTTTCCCTCGGGATTTGACACTCTGTCATGTGAGTGTGCTTGTGTCCACTGCCATTTCTTCTCCCCGGAGAATCTGCTCTCCGTCACTCCAAACTGAGAAGAAAATCTTTCTCTCTTTCTGCCGGTCTGTCATCTTCTGTCCTCCATTTCCTTTACTCTCTCTGCCTCTCTCTCATGTATACATCTAAATCATTCAGCAGGACAGAGGAAAAGGTCAGACGCTCTCTTTTCCTGACTCCCCCAGTCCCTCTATGTCTCTCACATCTTTAATTCATTCTGATAGGTTGATGCCTGGAGCCCCCTAGTGGCTAATTGCTTTCAGCTGGACTCACCTGACAGGACATGTGCCGCAGTCAACATGAGCGTGAATCCAATGCTTATTAGTTTCTGACCAAATGTGCTGCTCTGGGTAAATGCCATCTTACTGCAATTTAGGTTTAACTCTCATAGAGAACTGTGCTTATTATGTTTTGTTTTGTTTCAATTACAGTGACTTTTCATGGGCAATTGTTTTTACAGGATTGTATTCTTTTAGGATTGCTTTGCATCCTCTTGAGTCACCATTAAAAAGTGTTTTACAACATTTGAAGAAATGTAGAACCATAGAAATAAGCTAAGCAAATATTTAAATGAATATATTTCAAACCAGTCATGCAATAAATGCATACAACAACCACTTTATCTAAAAATATAGATAAACAACAGTTAAGAAAATAGATAAGCAATAATTCCTAAAAAAGTTCAGTGTCAGAATTTATATCATTGCCTTTAAGAAAACCTTTTAATGCATCTATTTCTTACCAGTGTTGGAGGAAATGCATAAATAATCTGCTTTAAGGATTTTTACACTCAATGACTTTTGCTGCTTGTTCAAACTATGTATTTAAAGTTAGTTAAAGCAACACAATTTTTAGGTTTTTTTTGGGGGCGTATATTTTATGTATGCATATTATACATGAAATAGGGTCATATCTTGGTTGTAAGGGTCTCCAACAACAGTCTAACATGCATGCAAGGTCAAAAAACACTTTCATGGTCTTATAATCTGCATTTATTTTTACCTAATTATCCCAGCGACTCCTGTATGAATCGTCCAGTGATTCATTTGTTCCCAAACCCCTCCTTAGCGCGAAGCTAATCTGCGCTGATTGGACTGATGACAGTCTGTTGCGAATGGTCGACTGCCTTCAGTGAGAGAGTGAAATGCCCAACAGCTAATCAGCAATATAAAAGTAATCACAGTTCATACACGCTCGATAGTGTAGGCGTGGATTTTAGCTGCCAGTGGGTCAATGTAAATACAGACGATGGACTTGAAAATACAGACGCCTAACCTTTTTATTGAGCAAAAACTTCAAAAACAGTTAAGGAGATCGTCTAGCTTGTCTCACTCTGCTCTTTTCACAGACACACACACACAGATATTGTCCTCGTCCTTACACACACACACACACTACCCTGCTCTGTAAACAAAGCAGCATGCGTCGTGTTTTTAACGTGACTTTGCACGCAATATGAGAATAAAGCGAGTTAACCTGATACAGTACACGCGGTTACAAGTAACAAATCACAACTAAATACATTTGCAAGCTAAAGTCAACAAGCCAACTTTAATCGCACGTACTTACACTTGAGAAATGGAGGAAGAAACCCATCCTAACATGTCCATCAGTAAATTACTCTTTACTGATCCTTCCTTTAACAAACGCTGATGAAGTATTCTTTGTAGCATGTAGTTTCCAGAAGTTTCCAGTAGTTTCCAACTGCTTGGTTATAATGCTGAGGTTTCATCTTTGGGTAGAGACTCAATAATATCCATCTGCAGTGTGACTTCAATCGACCGGCATGTTTGTGTGTGTGTTTGTGGGTGTGTGTGTGTCTGGGTTTCTGCGTCAGAGGGCGGGGCCGCAGGTTTGAAATCTCCCGGGTTTGCGCGTGCATGTGAATAACTTGGTTTCGTTAGTACGGCATGGCGAAACACCTAATGACTCGTTATCAAGGCGACTCGTTTGAAGCACTATGAGTCGACTCTTTTATAGATGAATCAACAGTTTTAAACACTGTATTCTTACAGATTTAAGCCTTAGCTGGATACTTCACTTCACTTAGAGCTGTGTTACACACTACATGGAAGGGCATTTTCAAAAACCTATAATATGGGCTCTTTAATTGGTTTATGTTCAATTGACCTACATTTGTAAAAATATATCAACTTAAATTATTAATTTGTGTTGGGACAACATGTATAAGAATTGTGTGAAATCCTGCATTTTTTACAGAATAGATTAGTCCCTTTATTAATCCGGGGTCGCTACAGCGGAATGAACTGCCAACTTATCCAGCATGTTTTCACGCAGCAGATGCCCTTTAAGCCACAACCCATCTCTGGGAAATTGGAAAAGTTGTTTCAAGTATATCTTATACTCTTCGTTTGTAAGTTTAAGTCTGTTTAAAGCTGTGGCTGTAGATCGGAAAGGCATTAAGGCATGTTTGAATCTAAATTCTGCATCACCTCTTGTCTCAAGAGTCATGAGGTTTCTTCTTCTGATCGAATTTTAAATGAGGAATAGATGTGTCCTTTACTGTCTTCAATTTCCCACAATCCTATGCTTTCCATTTCTGACTGCTGAACTAAAACATAAGAATGGCACCATGAAGCTTAGCTTGGGTGTCGTTTTGTGTGTAAATGTACTGTGAATGAATGCACTTTTTAAGTGCTATTTCAAGCAAGAAGTTAATATTGTAGTGAGCAAATAATTCCTTTAATTGTCACTAAAGTTCTCTTTATTTTGTTCACAGTTTTGTGAGATGTCTGTGTCACTGTCTGACATGCCACAAGGCAACAAGTCAGCTGACAAAGCTTTTGGGTGCAGCTTAAACCATGCTTTAATAAAACGTTTATGTAAACAACAGTAGATTTCTTGTTACACTCTGTGAGACAATATACAGAGTATATACACTAGAGAGTTACAGAGACCTCAAAACCTGGTATATAATAAGTAAAGATGGTAGAAGTAAATACATTTCAAGTATGACTGTGAATAGAAAAAGACTGCCAGATGTCATAAACACTTAGTAGCTATAGACCTAAAAACTATAAATAATGTTATTACAACTGAAAAATGCGTAACAAGTACAGCAGAATCAGAAAGCTGATTATAGGTTTTATTTATTTTTTATTTTAGTACCTTATTGTTATACTATTTGCTATTTTATTACTATCACTTTTTAGTTAGCAATTTTATTAATTACTCATTCACAGAATCATTTTATCACCATGAAAGCCTAAATTAAATCTGTTAATTAAAAAACATATTATACTGTATATATTAATTTTTTCATATATATATATATATATATATATATATATATATATATATATATATATATATATATATATATATATATATATATATATATATATATATATATATATGGAGGTTTTGGTTAAATAGACATTTGGTGAAAAAACGGATCTCTCAGATTTTTTTGAAAATATTCATGTTTGAATTCCAAAGACATTTTTAGAGCAGTTGGAATAGAGTGAGTAACTGATGACAGATGTTTTATTTTGAGGTACAATAACTCTATATTTGTACTAGTTTTAGGTCATTTCAGTCAGTGTAATAATATTGTTTAGATTAATGGCCAGTTTATTTATTCATATCCTAAGATTTGACAATTTTGTATACTTGCCAGCATTCATCTAATATACAAAAGCTGTCAGTCTGGAGTTTTTTTTATTCTGCTAGTGTGTAATAATTTGTCACCAGTAGAGTTGTTTCATTTTAATGCTCTGCTGCAGTTGTCATCAGTGATGGATTCTAGTTCAGGGTATCGGTGCTCTCTCTGCCATACACACCATTCACAGTCAACATCTTAAAAACAAAACAAGAAACCAGAAGGGCACTTCTCTGAGGAACAAAATAAAGTCCATAACTCCTGCCAATGCCTCCTTTAATCATGATGAGAAATCTTTGAGGCATAATATTCATGACAGTGTATTTGGAGTCTGAGAAATCCTAGCTAGTGTTTAGTACTTTGTTTTTGTCCACCATCACCAAGATTGTTTCTTTTGACGACCTGTAGACTTTCAGTAACAGCAGTTTCAGTCTGTAAACACTTGGTGTTAATAAACTTTATTAGATTATATATGCTCTTTACACTGGCAGGAAGGGCCAAATTGAACATAATGTTTGTGGGTGTGACAAGATTACTTATATGAGAACAGTTTTCACAACACTAACGCTCAGCTTCCAGAAATCCCCCTCCCGTTTTACTATAAATACATTACAAATAGAGCTTTCTATTGTTGAAGATTCAAATGAAACGTGAATAATGTGTTTTTAATCAGCTCACGCCTGTTTCGGTGTCATCTTGAAAACAATAATTAAAAGAAGCAAACATTATTAAATTAAACTGTTGTTTATCACATACAAAGCAATATGCTTACCTTTTTCAGATGTGAGCTGTAACTTTTATTCACCCTCTTTTTTTATCCTAAATAAACAAATTCTGTTGTTTTATTCGAAGTGTTTTTTTTTTTTTACGTTTTTTTTTTTTTGCCCTCACCTTGACTGAGGTGGCTTTTTAATGAGCCTCAGTGAGCACAAAACTCTCCTATTCAAAGATGCGCTATTCATTTACACTCAGGTCATGCACCCTGTCTGTGTGGTGGAGAAAACAACACTCCTTCTTTTCCATTCCTCTCTCATTTCCTCCTTCTCTTTCTCTCCAGCCCCATCCTCTCTCTTCTGCTGATATGCTTCTTTGCTTTACCTGCCAAAAGCCCTTTTAGTGTGATCCACCAAGGGACAGTGTGAATCTGAAAGCAAGCCAACATAAGAAGTCGTGTCCTTGATGCATGTCACGATTGATGGTAATTGGAAGTGTAGAGATAGTGTCTATTAATTAAATGCCTTGTGTGCTTGCTACACATCTGAACAGTTATATATCACTCCTCCAAGGAGATCAGGATATTTATACGCTCAGTATAGATGTGTGAGCTCTAAAGCCCAAAAATTCAAGTTTTGCATGTTTTTTGTTTGAGAGAAATTGACCCCTCGGTATGCCTTTTTTGATTGTGGAGAAATGGTTTGGAGTTATAGAGCTGCTACAAAACACATTTCAGTTAAGAATCAATTAAGACAAACAATACCCATGACCATTCCAATGGAGTTAATCCAACGAAAACACATTTCTTAGAGCCATAAGAAAACACCGGAGGCCTATAATACCCTGCAAATTTCCGCATAAAGAATCTTGCCACAATGCAATTACTGTGGCGTTGTTTCCGTAATTTGAAAGTTATGAACATGAGAGGACAGTTTAATCCAGATCTGGAAATGGTTTGATGAAATGAGCGCTGATATATAGAGGGGCAGTGATTGTGATGTGTGGTTTGGGAAGAGTGAAGATGAGGTGACGGAGGTCAGGTACATTCATCGGTGCAGTTTGAAAAGCACCCTCAAGATGAAGTGACCCTGAAAGATGACGGGTCTGTTTCTGTGCTTGTTGATGGAATATGACATCTAGACACTTTTCTGAACCAGAAGAGAATTTTTAGTCCATTTATTTCAATGTAACTTTTCTTTAATTTAAATAAACATTTCTTTAAAAAGTTAATTTATCATTTTCTAAACCATGCTGAAGAAAGTGGGTAAAAGCGTAAGCATAAAAAGTGAGTAAATCCTTTGCATTGAAATTATTTGAATTATTTGCGATAAATTGTGAACTTAACCCAATTCTAAGTTACAATGGGGGTTTACTCACTTCTTTAAGTAAAGTCAGTCACTATGGAAGTATTTGTTAGTTGCTTTGAATAAAAACACTTCTGCAGCTCTGCTCAGAAAGTTTGGCCAGAGGAGAAACGGTTGTGCCCAATTGAGTCTGGTTTCTCTCAAGGTTTTTTTTCCCTTCACTTTCGTCAATTGGTGAGGTTTTACTCCTCGACACTGGCTTGTTTGGTTTGGGACTTGTAGAGCTGAGCATCAATGGATGTGCTCTTCAGTGTTTGGACTTTCAGCAGTGAAAATTAAACAACCAAGGCTCATTCTGGAAAACGTAGCCCCGCGAACGTTTCTGGAGACCGCGAAATACGTCCCTGGAGGTACGTATTTGTGCAGATTTTGTTTTCGTGAATCCGCAAGCACCGTTCGCGCCCGTGCTGTTCTCTCTTAAAGCTGCTGGAAGCCGCTGTCGAGCGAACTGACTGGGCGGCCGGCCAATCGGCCCACCCACCCTCCTTCTCCTTCCCTAAACCCAAGCAACGATTTACAAAAGCCGTCCAGAAAAAGAAAAGCACTTGTCTGATTTTGACCGCGTTTTCGGATTTCACCACATTCTCGCCCTGTTATGAACTTGTTCACTCGTTCATTTTTTTGCATTCTGTTTTTGTCTTACCTGAATCGCGGTCTCCAGAAATGTCTGCGGGACTACGTTTTCAGAATGAGCTTGTGTTGAAATTAAACCACACTGAACTGAACTAAGCTGAACTTCAACTCTGAAAACTGGACTGACAGTTTCAATTTACGAGAGCTTCTATGTTAAGATGCTTTGACAATCTACTTTGTAAAAGCGCTAAAGAAATAAAGATGAATTGAAGTGAATGAGTGTACAGTGTAAATGTAACTAAGCACTTTTTACAGCGTACAAAAGCTCATAATTACAAGATTATTTACATTTTGATTGGACTAACTAAATTAAAAGTTTGATTAAAAATCATATCAGCACTAATTAACATGCTAACTAGAAAAAGCAGAATTGCATAAGCTAATGTAACTACCGAAAATGTTATAATTAAACAATATATTTACATTCAAGCGTCATCCAGCATAAACAGTATAGTTTTAAAATGTTGTTGTTGTCAGACACTCCATATTAACATACAGTAACAGAACATTAGATACCAACACTCTTTGGGCCCTATCATACACCTGCGACAATAAGGCGGCACACAATAATAATTTTCAGACCAGTGCAACAGTAATTTTCACGTTTTGCGTCACATTGTTTAAAGTAGCAAATTTATTTGCACCACTTTGTGGATTTATGGGTGTGCTGGTCCATAAAGGAGGTGTGTTAAGGTGCATTATTGGCATGTTGCTATTTTGAGGAACTAAATAGACTGTGCAATTGAACAACTGAAGGCTAGTCTAAGTTAAAAAAATATATTAAATATTGTTTTATATTTAATTTTCAATTTAATGTTAAATATTATTTTCTAAATAAATATTAAAACCACCACTTCCATGCCTTCTTCATCACGGGGGGCTTTTTCAGTTTATTCATGACAATTTGCATTTTCATAATGTTATTATTATTAGCAGAATTATTTTTTTTATATGCATATTTGTTTTAATAAAAACAAGTTCAGATTCACCTGTTGGGTTATGGAGACGCATCCATTAACATATGGGGCATAAGAATAGGACATGTGTTTGGATATAACTCAGTTTTTAAACCAAACTTCATTATTGTTGTTTATTTATTTGTTTGCTGGAAATTAGAACTGACTTTAAAATAGTTAAAAAACAAATATTTATGCTTAACAAACTAAATTAAATATGTAGACTAATGGATGTCTTTAGTGGAGTGCATACAACACAGTTTCCTTATCCACCAAACTAAAAGAGTAAAGTAAAGAGAAATCAAAATAAAGTGAAAGTATAGAGGACGAATGGAGGAGGCTCGTTCTTAATCCTCGCGCTGCAGATGGTCTGTTTAACTGTTTTCTCGCTAGTGAAGCATTAAATTTTTCCTCTTACAAAGTTCGCCATGTAAATAGCAAATGCGCCATGGCAGGACACAACTGACTCTTAAAGAGAATGTGAGATGAGATTCTGATTGGTCTAATGCACGTTATGCTCAAAACACACCCTACAGCTCATTAAAAGAATAAGCACAACACTGTTAGACTATGTGCTGGGGCGCAGAGCATATTTTTCTATCCTTTAAATAGTCAAAGTGGATTCAGTTATGCCCTTAATGCTTTTGTGCCATGCGCTTTAGACTTGGTGCCAGGATTGCACATTTTCCCCTCTGCACAGTCTTTTGGATTTTCAGATTTCCCTATTTCAATGAAGTGCAAATGTACTTTCATTGAGTTAAGTGAACTCATTTCTTTAAGAATAAAAAAAAAAAAAAAAGTTTGATATGATGTTTTATATGGGGCGTCACGGTGGCACAGTGGGTAGCACAATCGCCTCACAGCAAGAAGGTCGCTGGTTTGAGCCCCTGCTGGGTCAGTTGACATTTCTATGTAGAGTTTGCATGTTCTACCCGAGTTTGCGTGGGTTTCATCTGGGTGCTCTGGTCTCCCCCACAGTTCAAATACATGCGCTATAGGTGAATTGAATAAACTAAATGAACATAAAAACTGAATGTTTTTTAATGTTTGGTTGCAGCTGAAAGGGCATCTGCTGTAAAAAACATTTGCTGGATAAGTTGGCGGTTCATTCCACTGTGGCAACCCCTAATGAATAAAGGGACTAAGCCGAAAAGAAAATAAATGAATGAATGATATTTTATAATCTATGTAACATTTTAGTGCCATCTAAATTATGTGAAACATCCTTTCTAGCTGCTGTAAAATGTTTCAACCATTTATTAATGGGAAAAAAATTAAATAAAAACATTTCTAATTAATTTCATTTTACACCTGCTGTATGTCTAGAATGTAGAAATAACTCATATTAGAATATGCTGAGAATAACAGAATGTGTAATTACAGTAGATAGCACTTCGATTGATTTGCATCTCTAATAAAAAGTTGTACAATAATACAAAGAAAAAATGATTACACAAGTCCAATCATAAATGAACAGAGTCCCCAACCCTCCATGGATCATAGTGAATTAATAATTCAGAATTCAGGTCACTTGGCACCGGTTATTTTTAACCTCACTAAAATCCCTTTTCACACCACATGTAGTTAAGACGGTAGAATTAATATCGAGTACATGCTCTTTTTAGCACCTGGCATAAAAGCTATAAACTAAATGCATTGACTATCCAAACAGGACAAGGATTTAGGTATGTATAAATATCACGGGCTGAATAACACATTAATTCACTGCATCATCTTTCAGCGTGCAGCTCTGTTGCTCTGCTTTAATCACTATAGAACAGAGCTGTTGTTGTTCATCCTCATAGACTGAAGCTCTGGGGAAATGAGGCGATGTGTGGGTTAAAATGGCTTCTTCATAAAGATGTCAGCCTGTAGGCTTCAGTCGGAGTGTCTGGTTGAGGGAGGGTGAAGAGTCGATGTGGTCGGCTCCCGGTGTGCTTCCTGTGGAGTTAAAGAAGGAAGTATTCAACAGACACAAGCGCAAGTTTTGAAAGAGAATTAATTAAGTCTAGTTGTATTTATTTTTATATTTTTGCTGAGGCTTGTGCTGATGGGTTTGTCATCTTTATTGAAATGTGTTTTATGAATGTCTTAAATCAACAATCTTTTTCCAAATTACTGCTGAGGTCAATCGTTATGTCTGAAAGCGTAACACCAGTTGGGTTAAATTGCATTCATTTCCTCCACAGTGGAATTGATCTGAATCAATAACTTGTAAACTATTAAAAGCAGATCCACTGTTAGCTACAAAGTGAATAATCAATGGTCCATGCTTTTGTTGAACGCATTGGTTTATTTTAGTTTTTTTTTTGTAATCGAGGATCACAAAGAAAATGAAAACATTACCTATAATTCTAGAAAACAATTGAATCAATCAGACTCACTTCAAATGTTCATGATGCTCTTTAAATGATGTAATCGAGTGTCCAGGTTGCAACACATGCTCATTATGAAAACGTAGCTCTATATACATTTATGGAGATCTTGAATTATATAGCCAGAGGAAAATATGGCTGCATTTCATCTTTAAAATGAATAGTAGGTGGCATTATGACGCCGTTCCTTTTTGCGCTTACCTACTGACCGCTTACCTGCTTATGGACGGCATTTCCTCTGTTACCAGTTTGCCCAGTAGCTCGCCAGGTGTGTCAGAGCAAAATGGGATGCAAAGTGGGATTGACTGTGATGACAGGGTTCGAGTCCGGTGAAGAACCGTTCCAGTAAGCATGTAAGCCAAAAAGTAAAACAAACAAGAAAAATAACAGCGTAAGAATGTGGTAAAATCTGAAATCATGGTAAAATACAGGCTGCCGCGAGGGCTTTTGTTTTTCTGGGTTGCTTTTCAAAACACTGTCAGTTGGGTAGGGAAGGGGGTGGGTGGGATTATCGGTTGGTCAGTCAGTAAGTCAGTCGGTCAACAGTGGCCTCTGGTGGATTTACACAAGAAAAGCAATCGGGAATGGAACTCCAAGAGAAATTTGACATTTGAAAAAGCCTACACAGCGGCCTCTGGTGGATTTGTGAAAACAAAAACTGCAAAAAACTTAGCTACTAAGTTGTATTTGGCACTCTCCAGAAATCTATATAGGGGTATGTAATCAGAATGAGCCTGGGTTTCAAAAATCTTTTACAAAGTATGTGTTTATTTTTAACTAGTATTTATTTATCGACTGATTAAAAAATATATTTTATTATATTTTTTTCAGTTTAATTTAGTATTATAGTATTATTTAGTTTTATGAGATTTCATTTTATGTTGTTATTAATGTGACCCTAATCAATTTGCTGCCAAAGGCAAGATTTTACCTGCTTCCCCTTGCCTCATAGCAATAATCATTGTTTGAAAACTGTGCACAGGAACTACATCATTTTTTTTAATGAATAGTGGATGTATTAACAATTTTGTATTGATTATCTTTTGTTATTGTTAGTTTTTGTAAATGAACTTTATTTGACATTGTTTCCAGTGAAACTACATACATATTGGCACTGCCTATGAGTCACTATATAATTGAAACTAGCAACAGGTACTTTTTTAATCTCCAAACCAAATTGTTGATGTACAGATGACTGCAACTAT
This sequence comes from Danio rerio, assembly GCF_052040795.2. Lineage (NCBI taxonomy): Eukaryota > Metazoa > Chordata > Actinopteri > Cypriniformes > Danionidae > Danio > Danio rerio. Next base: position 40,607,304 of record NC_141027.1, read on the forward strand.
AAGCTACTCCGACAAACTGAGAAGAAACTTGCTTTTTAAATCAGCATACGCGATTGTGGCTCAGTGGTCAGCACTGTCAACTCACAGCAAGAACTTGGTCATTGGTGGAGTTTGCATGTTCTCGCCATTTTCATGTGGGTTTCAACCGGGTGCTCCGGTTTTTACCACAGTCCACAGACTTGCTTTATAGGGGAATTAAATAAACTAAATTGGCCATAATGTATGAGTGTGTGTGAATGAGTGTGTATGGGTGTTTCCATTACGGGGATGCTGCTGAAAGAACATACACTGTGTAAAAAAAACATATGCTGGATAAGTTGAATTGTAAAGTAAATTGCCAAATAGATACTACACAACTAACTGTAATATTATTTTTAAAAACATGTCAGATCTCAAAGAACTCCAGGTATTTTACGTCATGGTAAACTTTTAGACCTGGCTTTCACCTCTATTTATCCCCACTTTTACCTCAGATTATTTATATGACAATCATTCATTCATTACATAAAGTTACCTCTGTCTTTGTCTTTTTCTTTTCTTTTTGGACTATTTGACATTAATGTTTATTATTCATCTGTCATAATGAGGTAACTGTAAACATACTGTAAGTGCAACTGTGTTGAAACATGCTGAATAAAACAGTATGAATAATAATAATTTAAAAAAATTATGGGCTATATACACAGCTACTGTGTTTCAGCCAATGAGGAACCTCCGGTGAATGTTTAATGTGACTTTTTAATTTCATAAGGTTCCTTTTACAGCATCAATGTTTAAATGTAATGCAAATACATTTAATAAAAAATACATTTACATAAAATAGTCAGCTAAACAGACTTAAGCATTATTTTGGTTGTTAAAGAGCCCATATTATGGGTTTTTGAAAATTCCCCTCCATGTAGTGTGTAACACAGCTCTAAGTGAAGCGAAGTATCCAGCTAAGGCTTAAATCTGTAAGAATACAGTGTTTAAAACGGTTGATTCATCTATAAAAGAGTCGACTCATAGTGCTTCAAACGAGTCGCCTTGATACCGACTCATTAGGTGTTTCGCCATGACGTACGAACGAAACCAAGTTATTCACGTGCACGCGCAAACCCGGGAGATTTCAAACCTGAGGCCCCGCCCTCTGACGCAGAAACCCAGACACACACCCACAAACACACGCACACCCACAAACACACGCACACAAACATGCCGGTCGATTGAAGTCACACTGCAGATGGACATTATATTGAGTCTCTACCCAAAGATGAAACATCAGCATTATAACCAAGCAGTTGGAAACTTCTGGAAGCTACATGCTACAAAGAATACTTCATCTGAGTTTGTTAAAGGAAGGATCAGTAAAGAGTAACTGATGGACGTCAGGATGGGTTTCTTCCATTTCTCAAGTGTAAGTACGTGCGGTTAAAGTTGTTGCCTCGTTTACTCTTGCTTGCAAATGTATTTAGTTGTGATTTGTTACTTGTAACCGCGTGTTCTGTATCAGGTTAACTGGATATTTGATCTTATCGCGTGCAAAGTCACGTTAAAAACGCGACGCGTGCTGTTTGTTTATGGAGCTCCGTGCTAGAGTTCTGCTCCCGCGATTTATTCGGAAATTTATTCCCGCGCCGCAGAAATCTGGCGCGGGGACAGCCGCGGGAATAAATTTCCGAATAAATCGCGGGAGCGGTCGGTAACGGGTTTAATTTGGGACGGGAGCGGGCTGTCTAGCAATATCACGGATATTGCTATGCGAATTAGAAAGAGAGAGTCTGCGTGGTGCTTGTGTGTGTGTTAGTGCGCACGCGCGCGTATGAGAGAGAGAGAGAGAGAGAGAGAGCGAACGAACGAACGACAGCTTGGCTGTCTGGACTGTATACTGGGTGATTTTTGGTTGTGTTCTCCGCTCTAGCGGGACCGGGCGCGGCGGGCAGAAAATGGAGCGGGTTCTCAGGCTAAAACCTGGCGGGTGCGGGCGGAAGCGGGAGCGTTGTCATCCGGAGGTGTGTGTGTGTTTTTGTGTGTGTGTGGTATGGCGAGTACACGACTGTCTCCTTCGTTCGGTTATCCGTGGCACTATCCACTCGCCATAGTGTGGCAGCTAAAATCCACGTCTATACTATCGAGCGTGTATGAACTGTGATTACGTTTTAAATTGCTGATTAGCTATTGGCCATTTCCCTCTCTGACTGAAGGCAGTCGACCAATCGCGACAGACTGTCATCGGTCCAATCAGCGCAGATTAGCTCCGCGCTAAGGAGGGGTTTGGGAACAAATGAATCACTGGACGATTCATACAGGAGTCGCTGGGATAATTAGGTAAAAATAAATGCAGATTATAAGACCATGAAAGTGTTTTTTGACCTTGCATGCATATTAGACTGTTGTTGGAGACCCTTACAACCAGGATATGACCCTATTTCATGTATAATATGGGCTCTTTAAAGTGTAAAAAGAGACAAAACCCTGTTTAAATGCAGGCACCAACATTAAACCTCATTCACACGGGGCGTCAGCGTCAACGCTTCCCATTCACTTTGAATAGGTGACGTCAGGCATTGCTCAACTGCATTGTGGATCCCTCGGTGACGCTTTAAAGGCTTTGCTCCCTACAAAAGTTGGGACATTCTCAACTGTTCAAGCGGTGACGGAAGCATCAGCCAATCAGATCGCTGTAAGCATATACACCAGCTCAGACTGTGGCCTATTGCTGAATTTCATTGGCTAATGCTGCTATGACGATCGCATCAGCCCCAACTTCAGACACGCCCTCTGTCAAGCGTCGACGCTGAAGTCCCGTTTGAATGGGGCGTTACTTAGCATCAGGATAGCGCAGAAATTCCATTAAAAATACTGGGGTAAAGTTAATTTTCGTATTTTAAAGGCATGGTGCAGAAAAATATGATTTAATGTAGTGCTTCTTGTTTGGTCTGATACCCACTTTATAATGTATCTCAGCCAGGCAGTGAAGATCACTATTTTTTTATTAAAGAAATAAGATCTTAAACGTGGCTGTTATGTAAGGGATGACAATTGATCGGAAGCCCTGGGGCTGGCTGACTGAAATTAAATGTCTGTGTCCATTTCAACAGTATCTGGATGCAGCCTTTATGATGCAAGCTGAGATTAAATCACTCAGCGATGCAATGTCAGACACAATGCACTCAATGGAGTGAGTGACATCACTGTGACGGGTACGGGTAGGGGTGGGGTTAGGTGAGCGCATTAAAAAGTATTGGATGCAGCTCGGATTGGACTGCACCAGGTCTGCATCCAGACCCCTCTCGTCCATTTTGTTGCACCAGGGATCAGTGGCATTCATTACTTCACTGGTATGCACAAACCATCTCCATTGTCTTGTACCTTCTGTGTTTGAAAGTCCTAACATCCATTTTTAAAGACTGGAATGTTGAGGATTTTGTATTTATGTGGTTGGTTTGGTTCTTGTGTAACCCCACCAGTCCTACTCCACTCAACTCGTTCTGAGCTGAGATTGAACCAGCGACTTTTTGCATGGGAGTCAGTTGCTCTAACAAGGAGGCTAAAGACCACGACCTCTAGCATCTGTCGCTAGAGCACCTTTAGAGGTCAGAGGAATGAGGTTTACCTGCACAGCACTTCACTAGCTGGCCTCTGGTACACTTGCATATAACTATTGGAAAAATAATGTTCTTTTTTTCTTACATTTTCATATTCAATAATGATATTCAGTGGCCATGAAAATGGTTTATATCAATTTGATGATTTTTTATTTCATTATTATTATTATTATTATTATTATTATTTTCATAATTATTGCTGGTTTTATCCAGTTTGTTAGTTATTATTTTTATTGTATAAGAAATTATTGTATAAAAACAGACTTTATCATTTTTGCATTCCATACCAATTGTAGGAAAATGACTTATGAGTACTTCTGTATGAAAATAAAAAAGGTTCAAATATTCTTATAAAATTGATTATCTTATTGTAACAGTCTCTAGGCAATTGTTCTCCCCTTAGCAAATTACATTTCATTATAATACCTTGGTCATCTTACAAGGCTTTATATTCTTATAGTGACCACAAAACAATTATGCCTTACATATTATCTTTTAATTATACAGTATTGTCACTGACAAAGACTAACAGCCACAAAACAAGTGTTTTATTTAGATTGGAACATGTTAATCTATCGCTGAAGTGTTTTCCTTTAGTGCGCTGTGCCACAGGAGCACCTTTGTCTTCCCCATGGTGAAAAAAATAGACTTCAGCTATTACTCTTTAATTATGTTTCCTTTTAATCAACCTCAGGAGCCAACAAGCACAGGCCGGCCAGCGTGCGCAGACACTCTTCTGAGATAACAAATGGTTGTGTCGACCTGATTTAAGAGCTTGGTAGCAGACAGAATGTGTTTTATCCAGGCAGACGTCGCAGCGAGGAACGGGGGTAATTAATATGAAATGCTGATGAGAATTTTGACAAGTTCTAATAAAGGAGGCCGAGTGGTTTGATAAGACTTGAGTGCCCAGGAGTAATTACAGAGCTTTAAACTGTGTGCAGAGTGGAGTGGAATATGTGGGACTGCTTAATGGAGAGAGAATCTTCACCTGAACCCTCCCTTCACCGTTGACAGGCCATTTATAACAGACGACTTTCTGATTCAGCATGCCAATGTATGCACGCCACTTCATGTCTGATGCCTTTTTCAAGATTTTATGAGTACACTGTTAAAATTCAAGAGAGGAATTGCAGTGATTAGTTTTATTGTGAGACCAATGTTATGATTTCTGGAATATTACAATACTGATACTGAATCCATACCATTGAAAAAACTTAACAAAAACAAAAATAGACCTGATTAATGATGAAATAATGAGACTTAAAGGTCTCATGAAATTAAAATAACATTTTTTAGATATTAGTATCAGTATTGTTCATTTTTAGAAAATATATAAGCTGGTATGCTGCAAAACAGTTACAAAGCTCTGTGTTTAGGACATATAAAACATACACATACTTCTTACTGGCAGAGCGGGGATAAAGCAAAACGCTATTGGCTGTTTTAAAGCACTTTACAGGACTTAAAAAAATGGAAACCTTTCAACTGACCATTGTTGCTGCTTTTTTAGGCATTGTTAGTATCTTTATGCTGTCCTGCACATTCAGTTGAAGACTAAATTATTAGCTATCCTGTGAAACTTTAATCCTTAAAAAAAGATTCCCGTGTGATGTTTGTGTGAACAAAGTAAGAACATTTTTCACAGTATTTCATGCTTTTTTTTCCTCTCAGAGAAAGTCTTATTTCTTTTAATTTGCCTGAAAAATAAACAAACATATTTGAATACTTTTAAAAAACAGACCAATATTATTAGCCCCTGAAGAAAATTATTTTTCAAATTTATTGTCTAAAGAACAAACTACTATTGTCCAACAACTTCTAAATTAATCTTACTTGCCTAGTTAACCTAATTAACCTAGTTAGAATACTAGTTTCTTGCAAAATAACTGGTAAAATAATATATACTGTCATTGTGGCAAAGACAGAATAAATAAATTATTAGAAGTTATCAGTTAACAGAAATTAATCATTAAAACTGTCTACTATTATAGTGCTGCTATATTCTTCAACATTCAGTGTAATGCTATAAAAACCATAATATAAATCAGAGGTCACCAAATTTGTTTCTGGTCCTGCAGAGTTGAGCTCCAACCCAAATCAAACACACCTGAACAAGATAATCAAGGTCTTACCTACAGTCTCAGAAATAAAGGTATGCGAGCTGTCACTGAAACCCCTAAAGGTACAAATTTGTACCTAAATGGTCCATATTAATACCTCAAGGGAACATATTAGTACATAAAAAGAGCAAATTAAAAATAAAAATAAAATCGTTAGGTGCTAATATATACTTTTTAGGTACCAATATGGATCCTATAAGTAAAAATGTGTACCTTTTGAAAAGGTACCACCCCAGTGACAGCTCCCATACCTTTATTTCTGAGAGTGTACTATAGTTTACTAGAAACTTTCAGGCAGGTGTGTTAAGGAAAGTTGGAGCTAAACTCTGCAGGAACACTGGCCCTCCAGGACTGAAATTGGTGACCCCTGCTATAATGAGTTTTTAAAAGAACCATTTTTTTTGTAGTGTACAGAACATATAAATTGTCCACTTTCGTGGAATGAAAAGCTTTAATGTTAAAGTTTCTTGATGGAACCTTCAGTGGCAATAAAGAAACTTTCTTTTTAAGAGTGTAGAATGAGGTACTTTGAAGAGTTTATTTTGCTGTAGTTTGTTAAACCTTCACTCTTGGATAATGGATGTCAGCCTTCACTTCTTTATGAATTATGATTTTTAAAGTATTGACAGATGCGAGGGCATACAGGCATGGCGAGGGCATACAGGCTTTCTGTACATTTTTTTTACAGAAAGACTGATAATGTGTGGGTTATAAAGTGATCTCAGAGACTTGAGGAAAGAGAAAAAATTGCAGCATTTTTCAGCTGTGAACGACATAAAAATGTATGTGCTAATGAAAAAAGGAAAGTCAAAATGAGAGGTCTCTCTCTCTCCCTTTCAGGGACATTTGTCTTTCCCTTGTGCTTTATCAAAGGACAGCTGCTAAAGAGTCCCTTGGCTATGCGTGCGTGCACACACACACACACACACACACACACACACACACACACACACATTGGCACATGTACAAAGCTCTGTAATCTTTCCTCTTGTCACCTAAGAGCTCCCTTTCAGTCCTGTCTCCATGGCGACACAGTTTGTGTTCTGGTGGATTCAGCCTCAGCAGCAGTCTGTGTGTTTGCATCTAATCCTGCCTCATTTCTCTTGAAACCATGATTACCACAATAATTAAACTTCTGCTATTTATTTCTTTATGCATGTGCCATTTCATGGCTCATAGGGAGACATGTCTGATTCATTCCTTGTGGATTCTGAAGATGATTAAGAGGAAGGTTTGAGTGTTTGGAGATATTCTCTATATTGAGGTCAAGAGATGGTAACCAGCAGCTCCTTGTACTGAACCATCAAAGATTGAATTCAGTAGATCACATTGTTCCAATATGGGCCACACAGTGGCGCAGTAGGTAGTGCTGTTGCCTTACAGCAAGAAGGTTGCTGGTTCGACCCTCGGCTGGGTCAGTTGGCGTCTCTGTGTTCGCATGGGTTTCCTCCATGTACTCCGGTTTCCCCCACAGTCCAAAGACATGCCGTACAGGTGAACTGGGTAGGCTAAATTGTCCATAGTGTATGAGTGTGTATGTGTTTCCCAGTGATGGGTTGCAGCTGGAAGGGCATCCGCTGCGTAAGACATATGCTGGATAAGTTGGCAGTTCATTCTGCTGTGGAGACCCCAGATTAATAAAGGGACTAAACCGAAAATGAATGAATAAATGACATTGTTCCAACACACCCCACCTCCTTTTATTATGTGTAGCATATATGTTCATACTGTATATTATCTTATATATAAGACTTCTTTTCCAGAGGTTTAAAGTCTACCTTACAATCATTATTAACTAAATGTAGAGACCCTTCACAGTGAAAATGACTCTATTACAAATTACAAACTTTGTATGCTAGAAAGTATCGTGGTTGCATGCATTGTAGCCATACAGTTGTTTTAAAAATGTGAAAATTGCCAAGATTTGAAAATTAAGCATATAAAAAGCTTGTTAGAAATATTACCAATTAGAAATTAGAAATTACCAATTACTGTCTTACAAGGCTGATTTTCTGCATATTCAGGTTTCATTGCAGATATTGATCAACAGAAACCTGATGAGGTTTAAGCCGATGTAATGCATTTCCTGACAAGTTTCACAATGGCTTTCCATTTCAGTGAAGTTGATTTTTTGTTTTTGCCCACAGGTTGTCTGTTTGAAGATGTGTGTAAACTGAATGAAGTCTGCATCAATGGTGAGTTGTTCAAAGATTTCATTAAAATCACAACGTTGACTAGTACTACCCACAGAGAGTGTAATTGTCTTGATGTGAATATGGGTTTGATGTTATTACAGTTTATTTTCCAGAAGCATGCATTCTTATCATCCTGATAAATACTTCACACAACATATAAATGGTGCAAAAATGTAGTTCAGTGATGGAAGTAAATTTCTGAGCTATAAAATGCCAAGTTAAAATAAGCATTTATGTATTTGATTTAAACAATCTGATCAAGGTTTTTGTTGTGAAGTATATTTTTATCTATATTAGTGAATAGTGGTGTGATGTAATATCTTTGAAAATCAAGCCAATGCTTTCATTCGTGTCTTAATCGAGACATTATTATATAACTTCACATGACCAGCTGTGGGTGGTTGGTATCCACCATTTCACAAACTGCAAAGCAATGTCTGGTGCCCTTAAGAGGAAAGTAGAGTATTGAACTGGCTGGCTGGGAAATATCCTATCAAGTAAGACCTTTCAAGTTTAATCTGGTGAAAAGAACCAATTGAGGTTTCAGCATCTGAGAGACTGCCTTGGACCTTCCTTGAACTGCCTGATAGCAAATCAGTTTTAGTCTTTGCAGATGCTAAGACTGAGCTTTGATTAAAAAATTGTTGAATGAACATAGAATTTGCATGACGCCTGTTGTACAAAACGAGTTGAAAAAACTCTGGGTTGCCGATTAAGTTTTGGGTTGACAAATCCAAAGAAATGCAAACTGGTTAAGATCAAGTTATTTCAAAACACTTGATGCAAATATTCTGTTAACTTAGGCATTAACTAGAGTTAATGAATGCCTCTGGATTACCTCTGGCACCTGAAAGTGTGACACTTGCAGTAAACAGCCAATCACATGAGAGAGTCAGGGAAGAAGTCAGTGATGTTCACTTCTCATGAGGGAAATTCAATTCTCGTGAGGGAGTCAGTAAAGTTAATTGCTCTATTGAAGATTAAGATATATCATAATGAACATATGTAATGAATTTAAACATTTGCAAGGCAAAAATATACACTGCTGATACAGCAAAAATATAAGAAGGCAATGTAAAGAAAATGTTAGTATGTCAATGTAAATCAATCATTAATAATGTAGGTTCACAAATAGCTCAAAAACACCCATTTTAAAAGCTTTATATATTAAAGCTAATTTATATATTTAGATTTAAATGTGACACTTACTGAAAAGACACTTGAATTTTATGTGAAGTTCATGTGGACAGTATTTTATCACATAAAGCCACATAAGAACAACATGTGAAATTCATGTGGACAACATCACCACTTCTGGAAACTATAGACTTGTCCAGATGACCCACACTATCCGAATTGCTGTGGTCACATGTGAATTTGATTTTATTCAACCAGCAAGATTTTTTATTTATTTTTTAGATCGAAAATGGCACAGGCTTCTCCAAAAAGATAAGACGATGTACAAGAGGCATAATTGTGTGAAAAAATAAAAAAATTCTGTATGTCACTATACTCACTCACAGCTATTTGGTCTAATTTCAGATCGCAATCTCTAACCTAGAATAAAGCCTGATCCAGAGCAGGTGAGCCATGTAGCGTAAATTACCATAGAATGAAACCTGATTAAAACCAACCCATCCTTTTGAGCCTGAAAACTCATTGTTTGCTCAATCTAAACACACAACTACCTCAGTAAAAACCTGGCTAACTGGCTTTGTGCAACCGCCTATGAAAGCGGCACATTGCTTTGACCCAAATAGTTTATGCCACATGTAAATACATTCAAACATCAAGTGTTTGTTGATTTGTTTCAGCTGTGCAAAGATGTATTTGGTAGAGACGAACCAGCGAACAAAGCAAATATCTTGTTTGTGTACTCATTCTAATTCTAACTTGCATCTTGCTTAAAAGCAATAAAGAAATATATAAATAGAATATTAGCATTGGAATCAGCTTTCAGAATTGGCTGTGAGAAATCAAGATCAGTTCAGACTTAGTGTTTGGAACCGTATGTGTTGTGATTCTCTCTTGGTGTTGAATACATTTAGAGCCAAACAAGATAAGCCATTTTAAGTCATTCACTTCAATTAAACAAATGCAGTGAAGAGTGAAAGCGAGTACTCTGGGGGTGCTGTCAGGATTGTCTTAGAACTTATGAAGAAAATATCCCAAGGACTGTCAGGGGACTTTTATCTTCTCTTGGTTTTTTTTCTCCATCTCTTGCTTCTTTGTTACACTATGTGTTCTCTTGAGAATGATTTGGAGTGACAAGCTTTGTTTGTTTTTGATGGATGGGCTGCTTATCCACTGTTTTAAACCGAGACAGCAAATAAATCTTTAGATTGTACGTGCTTGATCACACTGCCATCATCTTCATCTCTAAGGCCCCTGTCAGTAATTTGATCTTGATTAGCAAGTGTAAATGGTACATGAAACACATTTTATTTTATTAAATCAGTCTGAAGGCAAAGTCTGCAATGTGGTTAAGTGGTTAGTACTGTCGCCTCACAGCAACAAAGTTGCTGGTTCAAGTCTCTGTTGGACAAGGAGGTGTTTCTGAGTAGGCTTTCTATGGGTGCTCCAATTTCCTCCAGAGTCCAAAGATACAGATGTTGCCACTGAGAATGAGCAAGTAAATGAACGTCACCACACGCAATGCTGCAGTGCTCCGTGGTACTACACAAAATAGTCTAACACAAGAAAGACATGACCAGCAGGGGGCAGTTATGTAACATGGTAAACATACTGAACTAAAATGGCAGTGCACATATGGGGAAGACAAAGAAAATTAGGCTAATCGTGACTGTCTCATCAATAGTATTATGAGTTTTTTTATGATAGTTTGTTCATTAAAAACTACATTAAGCAAAAAAAAAAAAAAAAAAAAAAAAGACCCCCAGCCTGCATTGTGTTTTATTGAATATCTTAAACTGACCAGTTGCTATGTTTTTACTTTCCCTTATGTTTATTTATTATAACTATGGAACTTGCGACCTTACACAGCAAATTCATCTGAGTTAAATTCTCGGTGTTGAAGCATTTCAGAGTAAAGTGTTGACGTTAAAGAGTTAGATTTTGATAAATGAATATAATAAGAGTTAGAATTGATTTTATTCAGTGCGAAATCAAGGAGTTATCTTTTCTACACTTGGTGGTGTTATTTCCAACATCCGGGAATTCATGCAGCCCCAGTCACTGAAGAATTTTCCAGACGCCATTTTCCATCTGAGGTTTAGAACAGCAACTGGTGAGTCAAACTACCTAAATGTTGGTATTTTACTGACTTTCTCTAAGGAAATACAGTTGTAAACATAATGTTAAGTTAATAACTTTAGAATGGAGTGACAATTTTAATCTTCTGCGGTTCATTCATGGTCGATTGTGTATCTAGCTTAACTGCATTACTATTCACTTCTTTTCAAGAATGTTTTATATATGCTCACGCATACATAGTGCATAAAAACATCAAATGTACATGTTCAACACATTTCTGTCACGCTTAATGCCATTTTGTGCGTTGTTACCCATCTGTAAAATAAAATCGACACTTCTTCCTTTAATTCGAAGCAAACTAGCGAGGGAATCACCGGAGCAGCCTAACCTTAGCCTACTCTGCCCAGATGCTAACGGCAACACAGGACGGTTTCCATAAGCTCTGGAGAGTTTCTAAAACATTTCTGGTGAGTAAATGAACATATGCTTACTTGTAAAAGGCTTCCTGACTAAAACATATGATTGTTTGTTATTCGTGTACGTTAATTTGGTTGTTTTAAACACCGCGGCCCTTTTAAACTGGTTCATTCGTGGCCGTCCATATACCGTTAGTTGATAGACTCGCGTGATAACGTACGTTTGAATTATATTAAGCGTTTACAACCATTAAAGTCGGAATGTTAACATTAATGTCTTTAAATGACCGCGTTTGCACTTTCTCAGACTTTTAAGGTTACAGAAGTCTCCCGGAAGTTGTGGGACTAACATTAACGTTATCCCGCAAATGCACAGAGACTCCCAGATGCCCAAGTAGATGCCCGCAAATGAATGATAATCTCCCGGAAATCGCGCGTCTCCCGCCCGGTCATTAAACACTTTGCACACCCCTCTCCACCGCATCCCTCCCAGCTCTTCAGGTACGTCGCGCGCAAGTCACCCCCACCGCTCTTTAGGTACGTCGCGCGCAACTTATCCCATTGCTCTTTAGGTACTCATTTCTCCCGCTACCTCCCGCAAATCAACTCTGTATCCCCCGAAAATTACTTTTCCCAACTCGGGATGTCTGACGTTAGTAAGTTAGGCTATTTCTGTAGTCAGGAACATCTTAGTCAAGCTTTTTCTCCCGCATGATATTGTGCTTAAAACTATAGGCTAAACTTAGCATGTACTGTACACAACATTTCCTTTTTATTAAAGACAATTTAGTGCGTTGTAAACAGCCACCTGTCTGTAAAATTAATCAACTGATTCATATTTGAGCAACCTAATGATGATACAGGTTTGATTTGTAGATTTATTATCAATAATCAACATCTGAATCAAAAGATATCTGAAAAAGTGTGAGGCATACTTTGTGATGTTCATCTCTCCTTTTATCTGAAGGTTATGCATATGTGTTAGATACTAATTTTTTGTTGTTTTTTTTAACAGCCACAGTTCTCTATACAATAACAAAAGACCCTGTGACGGTGGCTGATTAGAGACGGATGGTGTATTTCCAGAGTTGGTGAAATGACCAAGCACACCTTCTTGGTCATATGTGGTGATGATAATGAAGGTATGTTTGATAAAGTTCTGTATTTGTTTCACAATAAGCTGAGAGGGTATTAGAGCATTAAAGAATAATGAATGACATGAAGGTGATACGTTTTGTATTGTGGGTGAACTGTTACTTAAATAATGTTTTGCTCTTTACTTTGCACTTTTCCTCTTCTGCTTATCCTAATATTTTAGATTATATTTGGACCTGAAACATCTGCTAGACTCCAGTAAAGGTGGCCTCAATACTGGACCTGAAAGGGCCTAACAAGTTGAATCTGGTAAAGAAACACGCACGCACACACACGCACGCACGCACACACGCACACGCTTACAGAAAACTGTTGTTTATGAAGTTTATGAATATTTTTTACACTGTGGCCAATATTTTGGGGAAATCAGCATCACTAAATGATATAAAAGATTTTAAGCTCCTCTAAATTTTGCTCCAAGTGTTGTGTTAAATTCAGGATTCTGGACAGACAGCTGCCTGTTTTTCCAGTTCTAGTCATAGTGGTTAACCTAATTGTTTTTGGAGATCCAACAGTGATGTATGTGTTTTTTCTACTTTTCCATATCCTGTCACCTCAACCAGCTGGGAGAGTCAAGTTGTGGATCATCATGAAGATTTTCAAAAGGTGAGTTTAGATTTCTTGAATATGTTTTATTTACTTTAAATGTTCTTTTAAATATATTATAGAATTTGATTGCAATTTGTTTTCAAACATTTTTCTTAGTCATGCTGGAGTCTTGAAGAATTCTTAGATGAGCATCACCCTATATCCATGCATCAGGAACCACCAGACGAGCGATCAGCAGCTGCTACATCGTCATGGATAAAAAGGTCATCCTGTGGCTAGGAAGCACTTCATTCACAGGACATGCTTGATGAGATTTCCTAGCTCCAGTTTGTTTTCACACAAGTTTACAGCATTTATACCTTCATTTAAACTGCTCTGTTTGATATGGAGGACCAAGGAAACACCAGAAGTGAAAGATTTGCAAGCCAAGTTGTTTAAAATGTAATTTCAGAAGAAAACTATGAGTTCAGAAGTAAACTATGAGTGACGCTATATTGAACTTTCAAATTGCTCTGATAACACATCAAGTTTGGACCAAAGGACTGAAACAGCCTTTTTGAGCACTGGTCATACATATTTTGTTGATACTGTCTGTACTAATAAAACATTTAAAGCATATTTGACATTGTTGCATTTTAAAAACTGAATGAATTGTTGAAGTGGTGAATGTTTTCAAATAAAATGTTTTTTCTTTTGTAATTTACAGTCTATTTGACCTTTTTACCATATTTACACTCAAGAGAGTTGAATAAAATAACAATATATTACACCAGGCGGTGTTAAATATAGTTAAATTTTTTAACTCTGCCCAGAGTTAAAATTAACCCTTACTTCGGTGTCAATGTGCCAACCCTTTTGAAAGTGTTGATTTAACTTTGTTTTGAGTGGACCCCATGAGACACTTTCAAAGTGTTGAAATTAACACCCATAGAGTTGTTTTGGGTCCCCATATTTTGCTGTGTAGTTGGCTAACGATGGCATTCGGAAACCCACCCCTGGGCGTGTCGCTTGATTTAGAAGGCATTTGCTTACACTGGCCTGACAATGAAAACGCGGTTGTTCCTTGCGCCACCTGGTGGATATCGCGTAAATCATAATTTTTTTTTAAAGAAAAGGCAGCAGGTGTCATGGTGGCACAGTGGGTAGCACGGGTGCTCCGGTTTCCCCCATATAGTCCAAAGACACGTGCTATAGGTGAATTGAATAAGCTAAATTGGCTGTAGTGTATGAGTGTGTATGCAAGAGTGTATGGGTGTTTCCCAGTGCTGGGTTAAGGCTGGAAGGGCATCTGCTGCATAAAACATTTGCTGGATAAGTTGACGGTTCATTCCGCTTCTGCGACCCCTGATTAATAAAGGGACGAAGCCGAAAATAAAATAAATGTATGAATGAAAAGGCGCCATTTGCTGTTGCAGCACAGCTCATGACAAATTGAAGCACTGCGCGTGAAGAAATGTATTCTCAGTGCCCATGTCTGTATGCGATATAGGTGAATTGGAGAAACTATATTGGCTGTAGTGTATGAATGTGTGTATATGAGAGTGTATTGGTGTTTCTAGGCTCTCAGGGTTCATGAGTTAGTGTACTCTCAGTACATACTCTCAGGGTTGGTGCAGGAAGACTATCCACTAGTAAACATATTCCAGAGTAACTGGCGGTTCATTCTGCTGTGGTCGAGTAAGCCATTTGAAAGTGAGAGTTTGAAGATACATTTTGCATTGCAATTGTGGAAATCCTGTTAATTGACGATTCTGATATGATTTGTTGATGAACGTCTTTGACCAGTAGAGGCTGTAGATTTCTACATTTCAGCTGCTGCCTAATACTTTAGTGCAGCAGTGATAATGTTGACATCCTGTAAGACAACATCTGTATTGCGTACGCTGTTGCTGTTGTTTCTGACAAATGTTCTGTTCATACAGTGATCATCTTTCTAACAGTAAGATAACATCCACACATGACTACTGGCATCGTTTTATTATTAATCCTTTCTCAGTTTGGCCAATCAAAAGACATTTTTGAATAAATTCAAATCCAACATGATGCATTTTTATTTTAGAAATGTTAAATCGGACGACGCAGTGATAGCGGCTGGAAGGGCATCCGCTGCGTAAAAAACCTGCTGGATAAGTTGGTGGTTCATTCCGCTGTGGCGACCCCGGATTAATAAAGGGACTAAGACGAAAAGAAAATGAATGAAAGTTTTAAATCATAGTTTCTACTAATGCAGTATTAATTCCAATAGAAACAACATAGCTGCCACACTATTTACTAGAAAAGAAACAAGGCTCTCAAGTAGATCCGGTACGTCAGTTTTGTCTGGTACTTGTTTACATAGAAAATACAGTTAAAAAAGTGAAGCTTACTCAAAACAACACACCTTTATATTTGATCCAGGGCAGACCTTGTATCATTACTGGTATACTTGTTCTTAATATCATGTTCACACATAATATCCTAATATTAATTTTGATTGTATTATTTTATCATTAAATTGTAGTCAATTATTTAGTGTTAGGCGAGTGATAAGACTTCCCATGTGGAGCAGAATGAAATTATTAGTGTTTACAAACAGCCCTTTGCTCTGATTATATGGTCTTTTATCCTAAATGAACTTTCATAGATGAAGTACCTACATTGTATAATGCTACATGTGCTTTGTTCTATAGAAGGCTAATGTTAGGTGCATTTATCTGTCACCTTTGCCTGTGGGATCATGTTCTTTTCTTGGCCTCTGTAAAATGTAACACTACAGGTTGTCTAACTGTAGGTGATTTAAGGCAAAGCATTTTTATTTACTGCATATAGCAGACATACAAAATGGTAATTCAAATCTTTTAATGACAAAACTTATATGTCCACAGTACCTTCCTTATCAGTTTCATGCGACGAAAACAAAGCTCTGATCATGATGCTATTAAATGATGTGCATTATGTTGCTGTCAGCCAGTTTACAGTGATCCACTTTGAAGTTTCTAATGAAGGCATACTGTATGTGCAACCTGGAAAAGAGAAATGTATTTCTTGGGGGATCTTCCTTGTGTAGCGAATTAGCTCAAAGCAAATAAGAAGATTCAAGAGCTTCAAAAGAATCGACTCTTTAAATCTAAACAAACGAATCGCCCAGCGATCGTTCGAACGGACAGTTTACTTTAATTACGGCTATTGCTATCAAAATAAAAACCCATTTATGTTTAAGCAAGGTAGCAAGATCGAAGTTTAAGACATTCGATTCATAAATATGCACAGGCACCTTTCTTTATACAAAAGGACACTTTATTGATTAATCTAAACAGAAACTAACACCTAACACAAACACACATTCATACAAGTAGAGAAGAGTAAAATAGGAATTTCAGAGAATGTAATGATGGAAAACCTCGGATTTTGTAAGAGCAAACCAAACGAACCAAATATAATCAATTTAACCCTTCTGTGGTCTCTTTAGGGTTGCATTTAGTTTACACCAGTTCAGAAGGAAGTGTTACTTGTGTTCCTTGTGTGATGTGGAGAAAATCCCTCTGTTAAGCACATGGCTAGCTGGTTCCTCTTTGTCCTTGTTAGGCTGTGAGTGGAGTGTAGTTGGTCGTTTCAAGTTTGAGTCGTTATGACTACTGGTTTGCCGCACATTAAACTTAACTAGACTCTTTTTATAAACCCATTTTGTCTGGGTCCCCATCTGCTCTGGTCTATAGCCTTCTAGAGTTTCACTGGGGTCCTGGGGTCCCTGTCCAGAGGTTTCTGGGCGGTGGCCATAGGAACAAGATTTTATAAGGATGGTTTGTTTCCATCCTCCATGCCAGGTTGACTAATCCGAAGTTAAACTTCCCTGAGGCATGTTTTATAGTCTTTTGTTTAGAAGTGTAGTGATTTGCATAGGTATTTTGATGTAAGCTGAAGCAGAAAGGTTCACTTTTCTTAAAATGTTAATATGTTGAACAGGAATTAAGATGAAATGAAAACCATTGTTCAGTACACCAAATTAGATTTACAGGGACATCAAACATGAACTATGAGCTTGTTTAGCTGCGGTAGAGTTAAACATTGATTGAAGAAATATTAACACCATAATATTAATACAGGAGGAAGAGAAACATTGCAAAACACCTGATAACACATAAAGAGAAAATAAAAGTTTACATTAAAACATCCGTCTTAGGCCCGGAGCTTATAGAAGCTTTCTCTGTGTCCAGTTCTGACCACATTCCTTTGTGACGTAAATACCTTGGAATTGGGTTATAACTGACCATTCAGTCTTTTCCTTAGGAGAAGTTGGTGCTGTGTTTGCCGATGTATTTGTTGAATAAAAGCTAAATAATTATGTGTCTGATCGCACACTTGTCTTGAATTCTTGGTTCAAATTCCACTAAATGTTAGAGAACATAGACCTATACTAAGATGCATTTCCTAAGACACATTTTTTTCTTCAATGTTGCCTCTGCTAGAAAAAGTCTTTTCACCTTTATGTGTGACCCTGTCAGACCATTCACTGCATCTTCAGTAAGGCATGGAGTAGTGTGGGAATCTCCCCTGCAGCTTCTTACTGTCAGGTAATATTGTGGCTCTGCAGGGAATTGTTCTGTTTCAAATCCTGTTAATTCTCTACGTGATAGATGTACCAGTACAACACCTGCTCATGCCACCTGCAGATA
Organism: Danio rerio; assembly: GCF_052040795.2. NCBI lineage: Eukaryota > Metazoa > Chordata > Actinopteri > Cypriniformes > Danionidae > Danio > Danio rerio. Next base: position 40,625,194 of record NC_141027.1, read on the forward strand.
TTCACAGATAACTCCTCCACTGACAAACGCAGAGCAGTCAAGAAACAGGTAGCTGATGGTGGTCAACAGTATTCTGGCATGAGTGAGGACAGCCTGCAGCTGTAGGGGGGGAAACAACAAGTGAGAAAACAAAATGTGGAGCTCCAGATGACCAGTCATCAGTCAGTGAGAGGTGCTACCCTGCTATGAGAATTCAATTAATATTGTAGACAGTGAAAGAACAGCTAAATATTCGAAATGTGTACTGACTCTGTGCCTGTTTTCTTGTTTGTCAGAGACTTTATGTTCACCTTTAAAACATAAATGAAATGTAGCCTGCTTGAAATGTAGATGGTTCAGATTTCTTTTACTTTATTACATTAACCATATCATATTTTTCATGTGGGAAAATACAGTGCTCAACATAATTGATTACACCCCATTTTGAAAATAAAAAATTGTATCTATTTCTCAGTGAATATAGGCAATGTATTTTGGTGCATTTAAACAAAACAGATATATTTGTTAAAAAATATTTAGTCACCAAACATATTTAGAAATTCAAAAGTTAATACAATTAAATTCAGGCCAAACATTGCAAAATAAATAAATAAATAAATAAATAAATAAATAAATAAATAAATAAATAAATAAATAAATAAATAATAATAATAAATACAACCTGCAAAATGTCTACAAAATTTTTCAATTTTTTGCTTCTCTAGATTTTCCCTCCTTTTTAAATTTCTATTTAATCATTTTCTTTAACATATAAATTTGCTTGCACTAGTTTTTAAACCATTATCATAAGTTATTTTGTTAGATAAGCTCCTGATTTGGCTTCAGTACTGACTAATCTAATGTAAATGCACAAATATAATATTGTATAGCTTCCTATTACAAATATTAATTTAAAAGAGAGATTTGTGAGGGGTGTACTTATATATGCTGAGCACTGTATTATTATATCAACTCATCATAATGAATCAGTGTTTCTTAACCACTTTCCTGGAGGACCACCAACACTTCATGTTTTGGATGTCTCCTTTGTCTGTCACACCCGTTACAGGTCTTTCAGTCTCTGCTAATGACCTGTTGATCTGAATCAGGTGTGTTTGGTTAAGGAGACATGATAAACACGTAGAGCTGGTGGTCCTACAGGAATGTGGTTGAGAAACACTGTATTAAATGACCTTGTCTCTTTGGAAGACTATTAAAGTGCTTGATTCATATGGATTGTTTTTTCATATTTTAATACACTTTTTTGACGTTTTGTGTACAGTAAATGGGCTTACCTGAGGAGATACCAGAATTCTAGAACTTCTAGAATGGCCAAAGTGATCATTCTGACCATTTATATATGTATTATACTGAGTAATGTTCTGAATGAAATTAATTTTAATGTAGAAATACTCAGAACTTTTTGTGCTTTGTTATTTTAATAAAATGACAATGGTAGAATGAAATATACACAAATTTTGTACACTTTGTTAAAAATATTTAAAGTTTAAGACTACCTCAGTTGTCCTAGTGGTAAATACAGGGTCAGAAATCTCTCAATATTCAAAAATAAAAAATAAAATGGCACCTTGAGATTTGATTATAAATGGGAGACTTATTAATGAATTATAACTTTTTCTTGTAAGTTATGTCATGTGATTATGTCATTTTCATCTGCTCATCCGGGGCCAGGTCGTGGGGACCGCAGTCTTAGGAGAGAACTCCAGACTTTCCTCTCCCCGGTCACTTTCTTCCGGTCCTCAGGGGGGATCCTGAGGTGTTCCCAGGCCAGCCGAGAGACATAGTCATTCCAGTGTGCCCTGGGTCTTCCCCGAGGCCTCCTCCCGGTGGGACATGCCTGAAACACCTCCCTAGGTAGGCGTCCTAGAGACATCCGAAAAAAATGCTCAAGCAGCAACTCTACTTCGAGCTCCTCCCGGGTGACAGAGCTCCTTATCCTTTCTATAAGGGTGTGTGCCCTGCCACCCTGCAAAGAAAACTCATTTCGGCCACTTGTATTCAAGATCTTGTCCTTTTGGTCATGATGAAAAATTCATGACCATAGGTGAGAGTAGGAACATAGATTGACCGGTAAATCAAAAGCTTTGCCTTTCAGCTCAGCTCCTTCTTTACCACAACGGACCGGTACATCGATCGCATTACTGCTGCCGCTGCACCGACCCTCCTGTCAATCTCACGTTCCATCCTTCCTTCACTCATGAACAACACCCCAAGATACTTGAACTCCTCCACTAGGGATAAGGACTTTCCTCCTACCTGGAGATGGCAAACCACCTTTTTCCAGTGGAGCACCATGGCCTCAGACTTGAAATTGCTGATTCTCATCCCAGCCGCATCACACTTGGCAGCAAACAGCCCAGTGCATGTAGAAGGTCCATGTTCGATGAAGCCAACTGAACAACATTATCTGTAAACAACACACATGAAATCCTGTGATTTGAAAATCAGTCCGCCCCTGCATCCCCAGTCTCTGCTACCTCAATGGAAGACATGTCAATGGGGTTAAGGAGATCCTCAAAGTATTCCTTCCGCCGGCCGACAACATTTCCAGTTAAGGTCAACAGCTCCCCACTTCCGCTGTAAATAGTGTTGATGTGGAGCTACTTTCCCCTCCTGTGGCGCTGGACGGTTTGCCAGAATCTCTTTGGGGCCGACCGATAGTCTTCATCCATGGTCTGTCTGAACCCTTCCCAGGCCCAAGTTTTTGCTTTCGCAACCGCCCATGATGCAGTACGCTTGGCCTGCCGGTACCCATCAGCTGCCTCATGAGTCCTGCAAGCCAACCAAGCCCTGTAGGACTCCTTCTTTAGCTTGACGGCATCTCTTACTTCCGGTGTCCACCACCGGGTTCGTGGATTGCCGCCTCGACAGGCACCACAGACCCTACGGCCACAATGGAGTCGGAGAACATAGACCACTCTGTCTCAATGTCTCCCACCTCCCTCGAGATCAGGTGAGAGTTGAAAATCCCCCTGACGTGAGGTTCACCAGACGTTCCCAAAGGACCCTCACAATATATTTGGGCCAGCTTAAGTTTGTAAGTTATGTCAGCACTAAATTTAAAATATACTAGACTGCTAGAGATGAGAAACTACGGCAGCTAGCTCTCTGAAACTCTCACATGGTCGGCCACTGAATCTAAGCAGAGCTGAGCCTGGTCAGTACCTGGATGGGAGACGACATGGAAAGCTAGGTTGCGCCGGAAGTGGTGTTAAAAAGGGTAGCAGGGGGTGCTCAACTTCTGGTCTGTGTGGGACCTAACACCCCAGTATAGTGAAGGGGACTCTATACTCAGTGAGTGCTGTCTTTCGGATGAGATGTTAAACTGAGGTCCTTACTCTCTGTGGTTGTTCAAAATCTTTGGATGCCCTTCGCAAAGAGTAGGGGTTTAACCTCCGCACCTTGGCCCATCCGCAATATGGCTGTTGTCACGTCACCCAGGTGGATTCTGCACACTGGTGGTGGATAAGGAGAATGTCCCCAATGTGTAAAGCACTTTGAGTGTCTAGAAAAGCGCTATATAAATGGGAATTATTATTATTATTATTACATTTTTATAGTATAACATTTTTGGTAGATCGTGATTTTTATTTTCACAAATAATCTATAAATGCTATAGATTAGCATAATTGTCTTAGTAATCTGTGCTTTTGCACAGTATGCATTTTCTGCTATTTTTTCTGGCTATGCCTCTCAAGACATTCACAGAGAACATTGTGCCATCATCAACCACTTGTGCTTGGCAGTCTTATATCGTGATTTCAGTCCATTTTAAATTTGTGCCTGTGACAATGAAACCGGCCTTGACTATTTGCCTGTTGTTTTAGTCTGATGTTTTTTCCCCTCAAGATTAGTGGGTGGTTCTTGGCTAGAAAAGCTGTGAAATGGACCAGACTTCACACCGGTAGTTAAAAGTCTGGCTCTGTGAAACTAGGAAGCGTTTTAGAGGAGCTTGGAGTATGTGAGTGGGCTTGTTTTATTGTCACATCGCACTTCTTTATACTCTGTGCTTGATTTACATTTGAACATTACTTGTAACATTGAGGATGGGCTTCTGGAAAACACAAGTTGATGTGGTTATCAAGGACTTCCACTTTTAAAAGACACATTTTGTGGATCAATAAAGTCTTCTCATTATCACTTCAGTTCAAACTGTGTTAGTTTGGGTACAGTTTGTGCTTCCTTATGAATATATACAGTACTGTACAACTACAGTAGTTTTAAATTTTATTGTGCACATAAAATAAATACGTTAGATTGATTAAATAAATCATGTTAACAGCAAATGCTAATGGTAATTCATGAACAGCTTGGCCATTGTGAGTGAAGGCCTGGGGTGTCAAACTCAGTTGCTGAAGGGCCAAAGCCCTACACAATTTAGTTCCAACCCTGCTTCAACACACTTGCCTGTAGGCTTCAAACAAGCCAAAAGGACTCAATTAGTTTGATCAGGTGTTTAATTCGAGTTGGAAGTAAACTGTGTAGCTGCGGCCCTCCAGAAACTCAGACACCCCTGCCTTAAAACATATATGGTTTAAAGCAGGGGTGTCCAAACTCAGTTCTGGAGGGCCGGTATCCTACAGATTTTAGCTCCAACTTGCCTCAACACACCTGCAAGGATGTTTCTAGAAAGCCTAGTAAGAGCTTGATTAGCTAGGAGAGGTGTGTCTGATTGGGTTTAGAAGTAAACTTTGCAGGACACCGGCACTCCAGGAACAAGTTTGGACATGTTTGGTTTAAAGTATATGTTTTAAACATGTTTATGTTTGTTATAATACATTAATTAAAAGAGTAAGTTCACCCACAAATTTTCATTCTGTGCTAAACCACCAGGGGCTACTGTGTATGTTTTTTGAGACCTCAAATTTCCCTTGTGTGGGCTATTCATGGCTGCTGGTCTAGGAGAAATCCCCAGAGGCTGCTGTCGACTGACTGACTGACTGATTGACTGAGTGACTGAGTGAATGAGTAAATGACTGACTGACTGACTGATCAACTGACCCACCCTCCTCCTTCCCTAAACCCAACCAATAGTGTTTTCAAAAGCACAGATTGACCTGCCAACCCACCTCTCTTTACCCAACTGACAGTTTTAAAAAGTGTCTGATTTTTACTGCGTTTTCAGATTTTACCACATTCTCACCCTGTTATTTACTTGTTTATTATATTTTTAGGCTTCTGTTTTTGTCTTATCCACTTTCTAAGAAAGAAGAAAGAAATAAGAAAGAAACCCATAAAGATTTGTGAACACTTGAGGGAGAATAAATATTGTGTAAGTTTTTTTTTGGAGAATTGTCCCAGTATTGTAATTGTATGTTGTTTGCACTGATTGAATGCACTGAGGCCTATTTATACTCACTGCTTTCCCAAACATTTAACAGAATCGCACAATTCACATGAATTGACTGGCAGATAATAACATAACAGCTCTTTATGGTGTGTCAGTTCTGATTCCCTGTAAATGCTGGAAAAGAGGATGAAATATGAGCCTAAGCAAATTCTTTTATAAGAACATTTGGGTTTTGATTTATCTGTTGCTGTTGAGCTGCCAGCTATTGATCCTCTGTGATCTCTCTTCCACTCAGAATAATAATTACAGACTGAGATCATCCATAAAAGTCCAGGGTCTGAAACCACTTCAGTATCAGGGGGCACTACGTTAAGACGTTAATGTTAAAAAATCAGACGCGTTTGATGACACGTTTCATACTTCCTGCAATGTGCTCAAGGATGTTCTTTATTGCTCCCTTATTTCACCATAAAGTGCCTGCCAACTGCAATATTTCTGCCTTGCACTGTTATAATGGTATGAAAACTATTTTCTCAAAGGAGGAGGTTGACACATGAAATTCTTCAAAGGAAGAATGCTGGAATATTCCTGAACTAACAGGACAATTCAAGGGACAGACAAACACATTTATAGAGGCCATTATTTACTCATGCCATTAAATAGAATAAGAGTCAAACTGTCTAAAGCTGTCTCTGTAAAGGGTAAATGACTGATGGTTTGACCGCCGGTGCCCAGGGTTTCATGAAACTATATAAACCGGCAGAAAAGCTGCCAATTAGTCTCTCAAATTAGCGCTGCGCTTTGCAGAGCCGATTGATCATTCAGAAAAGAGATATGAAACGTCTAGCAAACTCCAAGCCTAAACAGACTTTCTGTATGTTTAAGATCAGAATGTAAGTCATTATCTGCTTAGACAGTCTAACCTTTTCTTTTTGGACAAGAGCTGTATGCATCTGTATTTTCACATTGATGCTGATTGACTAGATATACAAATCACTTGAGATTTTCTGAAAGTCTGAATTTGGTCTTTAACTTTGACTTTTGTCATTGGACCGGCGTTTTTGATGTTGAAAAGCTTCACCACTTTGATCATTCAAACTATTCTATAGACTAAGCTTAACATTTATAATCCATGGCTGTTTTGATATTGTTAGAAATCACATAAAACTTCTGAATTTAAATATACACTTAGTTCCATCTAATGTTCTTGTGTCGTCTAGAACTCTCAGTTGCATGAAAACTGCAATTAAGTCTGAAAAATATGGGCAATTATATGTAATTTCTTCTTAAATTAGAATTGAGTTTGAAGAGAGTTGGCGCATGAACAATTAACAAGTTTCACTGTGTTTCTTCTTTTTGTACTGTATTTTAGGGAAGTTGCTAAGTTCAACATTTAAAGTTTTAATAACTACTTTAAGAATCAGAGTTCTTTTCAAAACAACAACTCAGGCTTTTGTTTTTATTTTGGTGTTTTTGGCTTGTACTGTAGCTCTTATTCTGATGTGTGAACAAAAGTGCTCATTAATTACATGTTTGGTTAAGTATGCAGAAAAGTCTAACATAAGAAAATGAAAGGGGAAAACTGCCTCAAAAATTAAGCTGCATATTGTAATCTGTGCTGTAATTCTGGTTAAATGTTAGTAATATTCATGGTGCCATACCAGTGTCAAGAACAGAAATATGTTTATTGTCTTTAAAGGTGCCACATAAAAAATCTGGGTAAACCAAGGCATATTCAAATAATAAGAGGTCAGAATATGGATATGGCCATACTGTGTTTCCTCGTTCTCATGTAAAATCCAAAAGTGTAAAATCCCAGTGGATAAAAGGCTGATCAGAACACAAAACAGACTGTTGCTTGACTCATGGGCAGGGGCGCCGTCAGTGGGAGGACCCAGGTAATTAAGGCAAGCGAAGGGGCCTGCACCCCCCCACCCCCACCCCCACCCCAAACTCTTCACTTTAAACGATAAAACAACCACCCAACATTAGGGCCCCAAATGCTCATGGGCCTCATCATTTGCATGTGCTTTAGATCAGGTTCTGTGTCATCCAGACCTGACAAGCAGCCCCGTCATCAGGAGATCTGGGATTTAGTATGCATGCCTCAGGCTGTTTTTGAGAAGCCACAACATTTCCTAATTTAACAGCAATGATCATTTTCCTCTCTTAGGTATTTTTAAGTTTATATTTAACTTACTATGCATGTGAGACTTTAATTTTTAAAATGGGAGACGTACTGAGCAACGACTATACGAGATATGTTCAAACTCACATCTGAATGCTAAATTCAGGATTTATATACTACCTGACAAAAGTCTTATCACGTATGCAAGTTTTAGTAACAACAAATAATAACTTGACTTCTAGTCGATCATTTGGTATCAGAAATGGCTTATATGAAAGGCAAAGGCCTCTAGGTATTTTAAAGTATTAACTAGTAAACATTTTTTTATGTTAAAACAACTGTAGATCCGGACTGCTATTTAATGTTTATTCATCAGTATTAGTAATACCGTTTCAGTCTTTAAAGGTTGCTGGTTTAAATCCCAGCTGGGTCAGTTGGCGTTTCTGTGTGAAGTTTGTATGTTCTCACAGTGTTCGCGTGGGTTTCCTCCGGGTGCTCTGGTTTCCCCCACAGTCCAAAGATATGTGCTATAGGTGAATTGAATCAACTAAATTAGTTGTGTTTGTACGTGAATGTAAGAGTATATGGGTGTTTCCTAGTTCTAGGTTGCAGCTGGAAGAGCATCCACTGTGTGAAACATATGTTGGAATAGTTGGCGGTTCATTCCACTGTGGCGACCCCTGAAAAATAAGGGACTAACCTGAAGGAAAATGAATGAATGAATGGATGAATGAATTCATTCACGTGGTGTGGTCACAGTGTCCCACATTTCATTAGTTTTAAGCTAACCCTTTCCCCATTTTGATACTTATACAGCAATAAACATTCACAGATTTAGTTTGGCCCTTTTAGCAAGTTACATAATGCCTTAGTAACAATTACACTGCTGTATTGGCTAAACCTTCGATAAGATCTGCAAATGAACTAATTGCCTCAATGAACAAAGGCCTCAACATATCCTGATAATCTAGTGCATTTGTGGTTCTTAATGCTGCAAAAATGGACTCCTCTTGTGTGGCACAGGCTGTTCTTTATCTTCATTAGTATCACTGTGGTTCACTCTGCACAGTGCAATCGATTTTCTGTAGCGATCCTTGTGGTCTTTCTGAGACTCATTATAGTAATGGTTTAACATCTTTGAACAGCTGACTGAGTATCTGAATAATTGTCAAGCTCTCTTTTGTTCTTTGTTGCTGCTGTCTCACATACAACCACAGCTTCCCATTCTTATCCTCCCATCTCATGTAATGACACAATAAATACATTGTTCACCTAAATAAAAATTCTGTTATCATTTACTCACCCTCCACTTGTTTCAAACCTTTATGAGCTTCTAGAACACAAAAGAAGATGTTTTGAAGAATGTTTGACTACTATAGTTTTTTTTTTTACCATGGAATTCAAAGGCTACCAGTTATCAACATACTTCAAAATACTTTCTTATGTGTAGTTTCTTTCTTCTGAAACTCACAAAGGTTTGTAAACTGAAAAGGGGCAATTTAAATGTTAACATTTTCATTTTTTTTTTTTTTTTGGAAAACTCACTTTATTAACCAGCAGACTTGAAAAGAAAGTGAAACACTCTTTAAAGTAATGCTCTTTATTTAACATTGATTTTGTTGAAACATTGTGTTTTTGTGTTTCATCGATTAGCATAATTGCTTCAGGATTGTCAATGCAAGTGTGCTTCATTTGCTCATTCCCAAGAGCTCCGTTTGCATCCTCACGACCTGCTCTCTTATTGAAACAAGCATCAGGGAGGAAGACCTGAGTTATGGTTATTTGTGAATATTTGGCTATATTACAGCAATTCATTCCAGATCCTCGCCATCTTTGAAAGCAATCCAAGAATTATATTTTGATTTGAGAATCATAACCAGGAGATAGATGTAGTCTATTATAGATTTGTACATATACTGTAGCAGACCCAGTGACTTGAAACTGACTGGACAGGGAAACATAAGGTTTAGAACATTTGCTGTTGTAATATTGTGCTGTCTCTGCACAAAAGAAGAAGCTTTATAAGTGTGTACTCAAGGGGAAGCAGATAATATGAGAAAAGAAAGCCACTTAGCAAGTCTGGTATCCACAGTTTTAATGCCAGTCTCTCTCAAAAAAAGGAGAACATCTTAGATAGTGTATGTGACACAAGTTTAATGACTTTCTCTTCTGCATTTGCCAGAAGCCATTGCAGACTGCATATTCTTTATGTATTGTATGTGCACAGAAGTGCCACTTAGTAGAATATATTTTCCAGTTGCTGTGCATTTGCATTTTTTCCTCCTGTTGGTTTTAGTTCAGTAGTTTCTGCAAATGGTTTGAAATGCGGTCTGCTTTCTTATTGCACTCCTAATGCTCTCAGTCTGTTTTACTTAGTATCATTTGCCTGAAATAGTGCTCTGATTCTTTTGACTGTGCCTGTTGAGTTCAGATCTGTAGTTTTAGAGATGCCAGAATCAACAACTGGCTTCTTGTCTTGGTAAGAAGTGTTTTGCTGAACCATTTTTAGAAAGTGAATAAAACAATTGAGTGATGTAGACGCTCTCTTCAGTCCTATGTAGGTCGAGATTTATTATAAGAAAAAGAAAAAATAAAGAAAAAGCTATCAACTTTTATATATTTCTATTTAGCCAAATGTGCCATTGGAGTTTGCATGTTCTCTTCGTGTTCGTGTGGGTTTCATCCGGGTGCTCTAGTTTCCCCACTAGTCTAAAAACATGTGGTATGGGTAAATTGGGTATGCTAAATTGTCCATAGAGTATGGGTGTGTATGGATGTTTTGCAGTGATGGGTTGCTGATGACCGGCATCCGCTGCATAAAACATATGCTGGATAAGTTGGCGGTTCGTTCCGCTGTGGCGACCCCGGAATAATAAAAGGACTACACCGAAAAGAAAATGAATTAATGTATGCAGTGTTTTTTTGCCGATCGATCGGTCGGTCGGTCGGTCGATCAGTCAGACAGACAGGAAGACAGACAGACTGACAAACACACAGGGCCCATTCCAATGTAGAGATAAAAGCTGTATCACACTTTTATTGTTTTGATGCTTGAAAACCCTATTTTGTCTTTGACCCATATATACATAACATCTTGAATCAAAGCCATGATCCTTAATAAAAGATTTAGACCGCAGCATCTACAACCACTAAAGGCCATAAATATTTTGAGCACATTCATTCCCTAGTAGGAGTGCTGTGCTGTGATCTGGAACAGGAGTGAAGCAGTAGCCCGTTTTGCTGGTTAAGTCTCCTCCATGTGGCAGATCATAAGAACTGCAGCACATTTGAAGTAGATGTAACATTGTGAATGACATATAACACTATTAAAGCTACATGCTCTTAAGTATATATTTCTATTATACCTCATATAACATTAGATCTGTGTGAACAGTTTAATCACAATGTTATTGATTTAGGGTATAATTTTTACATTATGACTGTTATTGCAAGTCTAAATATTGGTCTTGTTCATTCAACATTATTAGCCATTTTCAGCAGATTTTAATTTAAATATAAGTGATTTGCCTATGTGTAAGGTCAGAGTTTGACGTCCTTGAAAACGTTTGTCATATTGAGAACGTGGCTCTGCAGCAAATGCAGTTTCCAAATCTTTTTCTAAACACGTCTAACGTTGTGAAATGTCAATTCCGTTTCTCCTCAGCTCTGATCTGTCAAAAAAAATAACTACCACAATACTGATGATAGAGCAGTCCAGGATTTTCTCCATGACAGACCTGCTCAGAGCTGTTATTAAGCTTATCTCGGCCGGTATGAAGAGCATTTGGCGAATGAGTGACAAAGTGCAGAGTTCTTAAGGCATATCATTTACCACCAAGTGGGAAGCAAATGTATCATGTCTGATAATTCAAACTGCCTGATAGATTTTATATTAGCACTCATTCATTTCCCCGAGGCTCGGTTTTATGGTTGTACAGTGTAGAGCTCGAGGAATCGTGGGATAGAAGAAAGCGCAGCCGAGTCTATATTTGAGTGCGATGACTGTAATTAGAGTGTGATTATTCCCGGAGACGACTGAAAAAAAAAGGCAGGCGACAGTGAGGAGGTTGCGATGGAAACCGACACGGAGGCAGTGAAAAGGGTCTGTTCGCTGCTGGTTATGTCATGTGTCTGCTGCGCATGGAGAAAGTTTGGACATGGCAGGTTTCCAGGCAGAAGGAGGCATTTAGGGTGTACAATAAAGCTGTTGAAGCTTTATTTGTCATCATCTTACTGTTTTAACTGGTTCGTTGAGTTGAACTACATTTTTTTATTGCTCTTACTCTCTTACACATTTCTGCTTTTAGAACATGCTCATGTTTTGGCATTTATGTTAGGTCATTTAGCATATTATTTTATCCAAAATGACCATAAATGCTGACAACAGATGTAATCAAAGAACAACAATATACATTTTACAATATAAAATAATGCAGTACTATGGACAAATTATGACTTGAGAGAAGTGCATTATTACATTATTGTGGGTAGCACAATTGCCTCACAGCAAGAAGGTCGCTGGTTCGAGCCTTGGCTGGGTCAGTTGGAATTTCTGTGTGGAGTTTGCATGTTTTCCCCGTGTTCACATGGGTTTTTTCCAGGTGCTGTGGTATCCCCCACAAGTCCTAAAACATGTGGTATAGATGAATTGGGTAAGCTAAAATTGCCTGTAGTGTACAGTTGAAGTCAGAATTAATAGCCCCCTTTAAATTTTTTTCTTCTTTTTAAAATATTTTCCAAATGATGTTTAACAGAGCAAGGAAATTTTCACAGTATGTCTGATAATATTTTTTCTTCTAAAGAAAGTCTTATTTGTTTTATTTCGCCTAGAATAAAAGAATTTATAAATGTATAAATTTTTTAAACCACATTTTAGGGACAAAAATATTAGCCCCGTTAAGCTATATTTTTTCTCGATAATCTACAAAACAAACCACTGTTATACAATAACTTGCCTAATTACCCTAACCTGTCTAGTTAACCTAATTAACCTAGTTAAGCCATTAAATGTGACTTTAAGCTGTGTAGAAGTGTCTTGAAAAATATCTAGTAAAATATTATTGTGATTATTTGCAGCTGGAAGGGCATCCGCTGCGTAAAACATATATTGGATTAGTTGGCGTTTCATTCCGCTGTGGCGACCCCCGATTAATAAAGTGACTAAGCCGAAAATTTGAGCTTTTTTTAATTAAGAAATTGACATTTGGTTAGAATTGGAAAAATAGGTATTGTAGTCTAAAAAAGATGAAGAGATTTGTTTGCATCTTTTTCTTATTTCATGCAGAAAGGCTCTTATAATGGTAGGATCGTTATTTTCAATTTGTACAAAGTGTAGTTAGTATTGTACAGAATAAGTTCCATTTTAAAATTGCATTTCACTTGAATACATACAATAATATAATATGAGCAATATCACATGAGTAGTTGTGCAATATGGCTGTATATCGGCACTGGTGAGAGGCGTGTGTTGGCTTGAGGCAGCAGGCCGAGTGCTTGCCCCCCACTAGTTCCGATATACAGCCATATGGCAATGCTATGAGTGTGTTATTGCGTTTATACAACATTTATAACAACAGGCATAATCATGTATATAAAAAAGAAAATCAAACACAGAGAATCTCCAAAACCCTTTGTACGAGGACTACTTTCTTCCGTCACTCTCTGTCAGAACAGCAGAAACCGTTGCTATCTCATGAACATCACTTTAGAGCTAGCATTTGAATGATTCTCTTGTGTAATGTCTAAAGTGATGACTAAACAGATGATTTTACTCACATTTTAAGATTATAAGGCTGAACGGCATGAAATGCCATCAGTCTACAGAGATTTCCCAGTATTTCTCTGTTGCAATAATTAACCCTGAAAAAGCCAGAGCAAAGCAAACACTACCAGTTTCTGTGATATAAATACAGCACTACAAAATTCAAAAGAGAGCGATCGACTCATGTCACTTACCTGATTTATAATGATATGTTCAGCTGTAGGTTGAAGCTTACGTTGAGAGTGCTGTTTTTCTCTCCTAAGGACTTAATATGCAGTCTCTGTTGCCATCTTGTGGCAAAACACGATGCTCATGAATTATAAATATTTTACAACAGGCACTATCCTTATAAATAAACTGCATAGTTGCAATCTAAACAAATACATTCTCGACTAAAAAAGCCCCAAAGTACATTATGTTGTCCAAAGCATCTCCTGCTTGTCTCTGTATGTGGGCAGAGTAATACACAAGGGTGAAAGGTGGAGAGGCTGTAGAAGTGCTGTTATTTGCAAAATATCACACAGCTATCACCCAATCAGATTTAGATATATATAGAATAAAAGCAGTTTTACATTTTTAAAAGCCATTTTAAAGACAGAATTATTAGCCCCCTTAAACTATATATTTTTCAATAGATAGTAACAAACCATCGTTATACAATAACCTAATTACCCTATCTGCCTAGTTAACCTAATTAACCTAGTTAAGTTAAATGTCACTTTAAGCTGTACAGAAGTGTCTTGAAAAAAATATCTAGCCAAATATTATGTTCTGTCATCATGGCAAAGATAAAATAAATCAGTTATTAGAAATGAGTTAATAAATTTCTATTATGTTTAGAAATGTGCTGAAAAAATCTTCTCTCCGTTAAACAGAAATTGAGAAAAAATAAACAGTGAAAACTAATAATTCAGAAGGGGCTAATAATTCTGACTTCAACTATATATTCAAGCCCCTGTTGTATCTAATTGACCTGTGTACAGCCTTACTCTGATAGAGCCGCTCATGTCATGCCGCATGTGATCAGCACTTACGCAAAATAGCTGAAAAATGCTCCTAGATGGTGCAGGAACACTTGTGGTCATTAGTATTCGTGGTGGGGAGCTGCTATACCCTGCATCCTCCCTGCTCGCCCAGATAGCCATTGAATTATGAAGCCAATCTGAGCCATGCTTTGGGTTGCCATGGCAACGGACTATTGAGTGGCACCAGGTCCCTGGTGATGGAGAGATAAACAAGGGGCCAGATAGTGTGTGTGTGTGTGTGTGTATATATAGGTGCGTTTCCTGATGGCCTGTGTGCTTATCTTGAAAGTGTCAAAAAAAGAAAGAAAGAAAGAAAAAACCCTAAACCCCTGCGGCTATTATGACCCCTAGCAGAAACTTCAGCCACACAAAATAAACTGACGGCCGGTGGACATTAACAGTTCTGCTTTTCCCTCAAGCCCAACACGGACAGGCAGGTTTTCTGTCATAATGGTCACAATCGTGAAATACATGAACAAGACTGCTATAAAAAAGACAGACTATTATAGGTTCAGGATATTATGCAGGAAGCCATGTACATGATATCAAGTACCATACATTACGGAATGTTCAATACATGTTTAAAATATAATATATTTATTTGTTTATAAGCAGAGCTATGTTGTCTTATCTGTTACTTATAGAGGAATGGGTAATTTTCGAATATAGTCTAAAGAAAAAATATGTGAGCTGTTGAAATCAGTCAATTATTAAATACAAGTTTCAAATATTTGGTTTTAAAGCATATTGTAATAAAATCTGGTCACAATTTTGACATATGGCATGTCTGATAACCTACAATACTGTCTGTACAGAAAAAGAAAGTATATTTCAAAGAGTTTGTTGATATGGACAGAATAAATGAATTAATATCAGTCGATGTAGATAATTATCACAATAAATAATAAATCTCAAGTTTAAGGCAGATTTCTAAGGTAGAGTGAAAGTTGTGTAGCACAAACCAGACAGTTAATTATTAATGTAAACTTTTATAGTGTCTATCATGTCAAGCAGATGAGCATTTCTTAAAAAAATTTTGGACACTCTTTTGCTAGCAAACATTTATACAGAGAAATTAATTTTTTAGTTCTGATGGAAGATATCAAATAATGAAAGTGCTTGTTGTTCCCTTATTTTAAGGACACACACAGGTGTATCTTTATGTTTAGTACAACAAATTGATATTTATTTTTAATAAACATTGTCATCCTTGTATAATTTTTTATTTTATTTTAGAAATTTTTATAAATGTTTACATTTATTACATTTAAATTAGGTAAATGCATATCATTACAGTACCATGGTGAAATGTGTAAAACTGTGTGGTTTTTATGAGTCAGTTCACATTTCCAATCATTTATTTTTTCCAATCATTATAATCCAGTAATATTTGGGTTTGCAAAATGAGTCTGACAGCAGCTCAGAGATCTGATTTCACCCTCATTATCAAGAAACAGAACAAAATCTCTTCAAGAATTCTGCCTGCAAAGCTACCTGGAAAGATTTCTTAAAAATATTATATGCAACTGCGCCTTAGGACAAAAGCAGTTTTATGTATACAGCAATGTTGATTTAATTAAGTTAATAGAAGTAAAATTATAAATAAAATGTATTTATGACTTTATTTTTAAAAGCATTCTTACTTTACTGTATTTTTACTCAAATACCTAAAACTTTAATGCAGTTTGCATTTAAATTAAAGATTTAAACTTGAAGATGTTGCAACAGTTCTATTGGATCTTGTAGGCTTTTTAAATTAATGTATAAAGTATATTTTATTTTATTTTATTTTATTTTATTTATTTTATTTTATTTTATTTTATTTTATTTTATTTTATTTTATTTTATTTTATTTTATTTTATTTTATTATTCATGTGCAACTTATAGTCAAGTTAATTATTTTTCTTTTATCGAATCATTAATTATATATTGTCATTCTGATAGAATGATTGTTATCTGATTGTTTGATATTTTCACAATATGTATATTATGCATTTGCTCTGCAGATGCGGTGTTTGGTCAGTGTCTGAGGTATCCAGGGTCAGATGTGAGCTCTTTCGATGTGTCTCCAGCAGCGGTGCAGCGTTTGCGAAGTGTTCTTCAGAAACTGGCCCACAGAGGTATCTGCCTGTTCGTTTACCTGATTTTTTTTATTGACGTTTTTTATGCTGTGCTTGTTTATCACGTTCACGTATCATATTTAATTGGTTCCTTTTTTCCCTAAGATACACATTTCACTGTGGAAATTATTGTTTATGTATTCACAAGTCCATTGTCTGTTTTTCTAATTATGCAGCTCTTTGTTTAACAACTTCCGTGACTGTTAATTATTCAGTTCTTATCAGCTGTCAGTTGCTTTAGTCTGTTACCCTTTAGAAGAAAAAATCTGATATTACCTGTTGACTTATATCAATGTCACTGTTACAGGTTTTTATTTATTTATTTGCATTTTTACCTCCATATAAGTTTTAATACTTAGTGGTTTTGTGCTTTTTCACAAATATAGTATTGCATAAAAAAATATCTTATAGGGTTTTCCAAAAAAAAAAAAAATTTAAATAAATAGATAAATAAAAACCCATATGGTTTATTTTAATACAATATATATATATATATATATATATATATATATATATATATATATATATATATATATATATATATATATATATATATATATATATATATATAGGAAAAGTGGTAAGTCATGACAATAGTTTATTCTTTAGCCAAAAAAATGCTTAAGGGGCTAATAATATTGACTTAAAATGTTTTAAAAAATAAAAAAATTGCTTTAGTTCTAGCTGAAATAATACAAATAAGACTTCCTCCGGAAGAAAAAACACAGGAAATACAGTAAAAATGTCTTTAATTCATTAAATTTCACTTGAAAAATCTGGAAAAAGAATAAATATTTCATAAGATGGCGAATAATTTTGCCCTCAACTGTATATGTGTAAAACATCGACAGATGAAGCTTATTATGCTGAAATAATAATAAACATTTTGTAATTCCTGTTTTCTGTTTGAAGACATTTCAAAACATTAAATCAGTTAGTTAAGTGATCAAAGCAAGCTGACTGGGGTGTCACTAGCCAATCTGCAGGCTGTATTCACCAGGCAGCTAGAGAAAATTTCACGAAAACAAATAAGGCAAAAAACGTAACTCCTGGGACATATGTTGCTCTTTTTAGGAATGTATATTAAGGGGTACGTAATCAGAATGAGCCTTGGTTGGACACTGCTCATCCCCTACACTCACAGATTCAGCTTCTTTCTTCTTGTCGCAGGTTTTTAGTATCAAGCCGTAGAACTAAACGATACGAAAAAAGTTTCAACAGCCATTAGAAATTTAAATAAGGCACAGACTAAAGTAGAGGTGCATCTGAAACTTGTATATTTTATATTTCATAGATTTTAAACACTTTATTTGGGGGAGGGGGGGGTGCTGGACACTTGAAAAAATGATTTATTTATATTTATTTAATTTTTTTGAAGAGAGTGTTTTGTATTTTTAAGTTTTATGTCTTTATGTCCATGTGTTGCTTTCACTACAGTATGTGAGTTTTTTGTGTGGCACTGTTATAAAAAGAGGAGTGGCGGATTTAGGCATGGGGGACGGCACTGGGAGACGGTGACAGGGAAAGTAAAAGCTTTTAAGACACCTTTTACTTTATGCAAGTATATTGATTTAGAGTGTTAATCCCAGAATAAAGATGTAATGGGGCATTCACATTTTGCGTATTTTACTCTTTTAGCTTGTTACTCTCTATGTGCAACCGAAACAAGGCTAATAAAATCAAACTGACGCATACATGCATTTAACGATTCCCGCACTGCTCTGCTTTCTGTATGAATCTCGGTTGTTTACAGTCACGCAGATAAAATATGTGCGTTTATGTGCTGTGAAACCGGAGAAACTGGAGTAACTTTTATGAAGAGGTGTCAGCACGCAGCGAGATTTGCAACAATCTTGCAATCGACAAAAATAAAGTCATATGATGATGATCTTATTTTGACTAAGCATGACTATGAAGCAGAAATGAGGGATTAATGAGTCAGGGAGGTAAGACTTTCTCGGCCATAAGTCAGGTCAAAGACAACAGATAATTCCATAAAACATATGTATTTTTTTTATTCTATAGAATTGTCATTAATATTTATGCAAAAGATTTCTTAAGTGATCTTTAATCACTTCAGTTGTGTCTTTCTTTACATTATTTCCAGTTACATTTAGGATTGATTTCTGTTATTTATTTAGAATAATAAATGTATATTAATAATAATATTGGGCGGTGTATTAGCCAATAATGGCTTGTGGCTGGAAGGGCATCCATATGTGGTGGTTCACCCAGGGTGCCATTTAAATTAGAACCGCAACTGGAAATGAGGACTCTTGACTGCAAAACAAATTTACTTTCGGGTATAAATAGTGACCTAACCTAACCTAACTTAACCTAACTTAACCTAACTTAACCTAACTTAACCTAACCTAACCTAACCTAACCTAATCTAATCTAATCTAATCTAATCTAATCTAATCTAATCTAATCTAATCTAATCTAATCTAATCTAATCTAATCTAATCTATATATTAAGACCATTCCTTTACACCAAATAACTTATATAAGCACAATACACTGATCATATATTAACTTACAAGATTTCACACAAAATATTATTTGCATACAAAAACGCTATATATATATATATATATATATATATATATATATATATATATATATATATATATATATATATATATATATATATATATATACATATATATATTTTCATACATACATACATACATACATACATACATACATACATACATACATACATACATACCTACATACATACATTTATTAACACATTCATTAATAAATCATGCATTTAATTGTTCACAAGCAGCAATAAAATGTTTAATTCTTGCAGAATGTATATTTGAATACATACTGTTTTTTCTGCATTTCTACAGGTATTCATCAAAGATTCCACAAACAAACTGCAGCACTGTTCTTTCCTGTTATAGCATTACTCTATGTTCTATATGATAGAAATGTCAGCTAAACAAATTCACTTAAATATAACCTTTCATTGGGGGAAAAATCATATATTCCAACCCCCCAGCATTTTTCCAATGAGTATTACAATGAGTGCCCTACAAAGGACTGGTTCTATTTTAACTTTATCAATTGTGCACGATGTTGACATGATTAGTTGCTGGCATATCTGTGAAATTAAAGATCAGTGAGTAACTAAAAAAAACATAATCAAATCTTCCCTTTAAGAGCAGTTTCTGGTTTTGTCAATGCACTTAGCATGAAGTTTTATCCTGGGCAGAAGCGTGTCACAATCGGTTCCAGGGCTCGTCAACTGACACACAGCCAAACGTACAGTCATCTTTTGTGGCGCGATGTTGCTGTCTGTCAGACAGACAGATGAAAGCAAGCAGGATGAAAGGATGAGACTGAGCACTCATCCACTGCTCAGGGGCTTGAATTGGACATCTGAGGGCTTTCGTGACAGAAAGGTTTCTCAATGATACACTGTGTTAGCCAGCCTGGACTGAATGTACCAGCGCTGATAGAGGAGAACTTCAACAGAGATGCAAGTCTTAATCTGGTCAAGCTGAATGTAGTATTGTTTGAAGAGAGCTGATCTAGGGATCTGACTAGCACTTTACACACTTGATGTTGTTATAAGTCTGTCACAGCTGTGCAAGAATGTTGTTTCATCACAAGAAGTTAGTTTGAGAAGTACTAACTACAGTAGCTATACTGAAGTGATTTTAGATCAGTGGGTCATTTTTTTTGTACAGGTTTAGCTATAAATGTGAGGGCTCAAATATCTTCACTAATATAGTGAAATATCATGACACTTGGTTAGTGAGGATATTTTATTGGAGATCGCTGGTTAAAAAGCCTTATAAATGAACCAATTTTTTTTTTATTATTTTGATCTGTTTTGCACATGTGTGATGGATATGTTTAGAGCTTTTCAGCAAGCATTTTTTTTTAAAGATGTCTAATAGATGTCTAAACATAGTAGTCTTTGCTAAAACAAAGCTAAATTTGGGCTGTCAGTAAAAATCTAATAGACATCAAAGAATAAGCCAAAATTAGAGTTATCAAATGAACAGAAAAAATAGAAATGAATGACTACACATAAAAAGTCTGTCTAATCTGTCTATTTGACCACTAGTCTAGTTTTGGCTATTCTTAGATGTCTATTAGATTTTTACTGACAGCCCAAGTTTAGTCGTGTTTTAGCCAAGCTGTCTAGAGATTCATGATTTAGATCAGAATTTTATTATACCACTTTTGGCTTTTTCATATATCGGTACAATACTGAACTTTTGTCATTACATTAGATCATGTTTTTTTTATCTTGTTTTTTAAGTTCACAATCATTATAAAGTATTCTCACTATTACTGCACTATGAAATGATTACCACTGAATATGGGTTTATTTAACAATTTATAGAATTGATCAGATGTAATATCATTGTTGCTGTCATTATCATTGCTATTATTATTGTCTTTTTGCACTTCATTTTGATTTGGCCAACTTTTATTTTGCCCATAAAAAAATGCTGGATTATGCATCAGATATTATTTAAGTCAGTGGCTGCACACATGTAATCAATAAACCGTCAGTTAATTAATTAATCAGCTTTTTCATGCTATAGCTAAAATCATAATCAGTCCATAAGTATCAGTGGTCAGTCTTTCAGTCAAGCCTTAAATAAACAATTTCCCTAAAAATATCAGTATCTACAAAAGTACTTTTTGTTTTGTCTCTATTTCTTTTTATTGTTGTTGTTTTTACTCTTAAAGTGCTGTTTTTGTAGTATGAATTCAGAAAATTCAATTCAGAGTACAATTTTTTTTTATACACTTAATGTTTCTATATGGGCGCCACTGTGGTGCAGTGGGTAGCACGTTCGCCTCACAGCAAGGTTGATTCGAGTCCTGGCTGGGTCATTTGGCATTTCTGTGTAGAGTTTGCATGTTCTCACCATGTTGGCGTGGGTTTCCTCCAGGTGCTCTGGTTTCCTCCACAGTCCAAAGACATGCGCTATAGGTGAAGTGTGTGTGTGAAAAGGTGTGTATGGGTGGTTCCCAGTGTTGGGTTACAGCTGGAATGGCATCCACTGTGTAAAACGTGTGCTGGATAAGCTGGCGGTTCATTCATCTGTGTCGACCCCTGATTAATAAAGGGAAAAGTTAATGAATGTATAAATGTTTCTATAAGTCAATGCCCATTTAGTGGTAAAAAATACATTTACAAAAAAATGACAAAGCACATATACACATGCTCACAACCTACTTGAAAAAAAGCATAGTAAATGGCCTTACCTCACTCCTTCTCCTGAACCCAACCCTCACAGGAAACCCATGCCAAAATTTTAAATGTCAAAATACACTATTAAGTATGATTTTTAAGCATCTTGAATTATGAGGAGAATGCAGCATGTCCTTGTAAACCACTTGAACTATTTGTGAATATATTAGGTCATAATCATGTCATTATACAATTTTGTGTCCTTGTAAACCACATAAAAACACACAGAAATATGGCCATCATGCCCCATTGAAATTTATTGTTATGGCAAGTAAAAAATAATTAATGAAATATCTTCTTTAGTGTCATACAGAAGGAAGAAATTCAACTAAATTTGTATCAGTATGAGGGAGAAATGTAATTTTTTGACTAAGCCATTTTTTTTACCTTCCTTTGTCCAAATGTTATTTAGTGGAATGTAAATAAAACAATTGCTCATTTTAGCTCTGCTTTTCCAGAACTGTCTTTACTCAGAGCCATGTTTGTGCCATCAATCTGAACACAGCTCTAGGTCTTACTGTTGTCAGTCTCCAGCACAGCCATGTGGGGGCAGCATGAGCCATCCTGTCTGTCTCGCTGAAGGATCTGAGCCCTTAATAGGCTGCAGAGGCTTGCTCCCAGCTTGATCTTTTCAAACAGCCATAAATGAGAGTTGAAAAGCGTGGAAGGCACGCAACCGTCTTTGGGTAAATTACCAACATGGTAATGAATATTAGAGAGCCAGAGAGATGGCCGACTTACTCCAATTACCCAAGCCAAATAAAGAGAGAGGGATCAGGAGGATGAGAGGCTGCGTTCTGCTTTCTCTCTCTCTCTTTCTCTCTCTCTCTTTTCTTTTTGGATGCAGATGGTGTCTGAAACCTCGTCTTTTGATTGACGTGCTGTGTTGCAGTGTTTTTATTTTAATTTCAGAGAGCTTTTGCGAGGGAGATCTCAGACGTCTTTAAGATGTTCCCCTGTGTGCGTTTATTTTTTTGTTCGTGTTTTTGCACTTCTGTCTATGAAATCGTGCCCAGTGCAGCAGACAGATGACAAATGTGTGAACTATCAAATCTTTTCTGTTATCTCATCTTGCCTTTTTGTCCATTTGCCCAGTGTGAGAGCATTTTTGTTTGTGACATTATTGTACGCATTCATTTTAGTGGACGTGCGTTTGAGATATGATCACATCTGCCTCGTAACCATCACTTTACACTCTTTGTCAGCCTTACAGACCCGTTTAGCAGAGCAACATCACTTCCACATTCCTCCTCACAGGAGAGAGAGAGATAGTCAGATAGATGTAGAAAACATCAATGCCATCGACTCGCAATTCTCTTTATCACCAGTTTGGAGTAGCTGTAGAAATCGCGCAATTTGTTGAGTCGCCACCGCCACACAACTCTACACAATGTCATTAGATCGATACCATTGACCGGACAGCAAGAATGCTCTCTCTTTGTCATTCGGATCTATCATTGCAACTGACAGCCATCCCCACTGTGAGCTGCCCCATATTTCATGCCATTGTCTTTAGGTGTTCTTCAGATTTCCTGGATTTGAGCGCTATATCCCGCTCCTAATGTGTCGTGCCTTCCCTTTGATCTTCAGCCGTGGTCAGATAATGGAACCTTACAGATGTCTCCTGCAGAAGAAGGCTATTAATGAATGAAGAGGGACATATAGGAGGTGATAGACTGACAGTTTGGGAAGGTGCAGCTGGTAGGGAGAGTGAGAAACAGAGATAATTAAGATGGATTTAATGGCTGGACTTTCTTAAGTGAGGTCACACATAATGGACAGCCGAAATACCTCAGAAGTTATTTGTACTTTGGCAACAGTACTCAGCTAGATGTCTAAATTACACCAAGCAGAATGTTTTTCATGCTGTTTAAAAGCTTTTTGATAATCGTTTGGTCTGATAAGCAAAATCTAATGTCAATAAACATGTAAATCACAGTTATTGGTTTATTTATCCAGCCTTCAAGAATAACAATATTTTGTTATTTAAGTAAGTTACTTGCTGAAAGTAGCTTACAGATATGCATAAGCAGAACATCAAAACACTTGACTGCTTTGTTTAGATTTTAGTAACTATAACTTTTACTTTTTATTCAGTTTGTGGTTTGTGGTCATTTTATTTGTAACATTGTAAGCTATGACATCGACTGTCTGTTTACTACAACAAGGTGATCTGATCTGGTGACTGTGGAGGTCATTTGAGTACAGTGAACTCATTGTCATGTTCAAGAAACCAGTCTGAGTTGATTATCGCTTCATGACATGGCACATTATCCTGCTGGAAGTAGCCATCAGAAGATGAGTAAATTGTGGTCATAAAGGGATGGACATGGTCAGCAACAATACTCAGGCAGGCTGTGGTGTTGACACAATGCTTAACTAGTACTATTCGGCACAAAGTGTGCCAAGTAAATATCCCCCACCCCATTACACCACCACGGATGGATCCATGCTTTAATGTTGTTGACTATAAATTCTGACTCTACCATCCAAGACTCATCAGACCAACCAACGTTTTTCCAATCTTTTTTTGCTCAATTTTTGTGAGCCTGTGCGAACTGTAGCCTCAGCTTCTTGTTCTTAGCTGACAGGAGTGGCACCCATTGCGGTCTTCTGGTGCTGTAGCCCATCTGCCTCAAGGCTAAATGTGTTGTGTGTTCAAAGATGCTCTTCTGCATACCTCAGTTGTAATGAGTGGTTATTTGAGTCAATATTTCCTTTCTGGCCATTCTCCTCTGACCTCTGGTATCAACAAGGTATTTGTGCCCACAGAACTGTTGCTCACTGGATATTTTTTTCTGACCATTCCATGTAAATCCTAGAGATGGTTGTGCGTGAAAATCCCAGTAGATCAGCAGTTTCTAAAATACTCAGACCAGTCCATTTAGCACCAACAACAATGCCTTCTTCATTTTCAAGAATCCCCTTTCCACAACTCTTCCTCCTTCTTTCTTAGATGGGCGGCACGGTGGCCCAGTGATTAGTACTGTCGCCTCACAACAAGAACGTCACTGGTTCTAGTCCTTACCAAGCCAGCCAACGTTTCTATGTGGAGTTCATATGTTCTCCCTGTGCTCACGTGGGTTTCCCCTGGTTTCCTCCCACTGTCCAAAAACACACAACTTAAGTCAATTGACTAATCCAAATCGGCATCATAGATGTACTCCTAGTAAGTAGTTATCTCTTAAAGGCAATCTCTATCTGTTCATCAGCTACTACAGCAGGGGATTTCCCGAGATGTACCAGAGCTCAAACTCCCCTCTCGCCCTGCTACGGGAGGAAGCCCTGGGCTCGAAGATCTTATGAGCTCAGGGCTCTCTTCCGGGACAGCATGCCGAACATACTTTATAATCAATCATCAGCTAAGTGTGAACTTTTGAAATGTGTCTCAAGATCGCAAAGTTCATGCTAGATTATGTTCAATAGATGCAGACTTTAAAATGTTCATATATTTTTAAATCATGCCATTTAGATCATTCTTAAATTGTTGACAGTCAAGAACAAGTCCTGTAAAACTACTGATTCGCTCATTACTTTATTTGATCTCTGCGTTGCGTGGGCTCTAGTGTTGTGGTTCAGCTAACACAACACAAGGCGTATAAACAGACATGGGTGCCATGAGACGTGTATGGATGTGTAACACGGCCCTCCAGGCTTAGCGGTGACCTCTGGCCTTACCATCATCCAGGTAGAAACTTCATGTTCAGATAGAAGCTCAGTGAAGCAAAATGATTCACTCTGACATGTGCATTAGAGCTACTTACTCCCAATGGCCCACAGAAAGATGAGAAGGGAGCATGGGTTAGAAAGACACAGGAAAGTTGACCAGGGATGGACAGTTTCAGAAACAAAAGACATTGAGGACATTGGTGCACTACTTTATTTTGTTAATATTTATATATTATAACTCTCAAACCATCAATGACACCTTTTGGTTGTTTGTGTGCAAAAAAGGAGTAAAAAAAAAAAATCTTTTACAACAGAATATTGAAATATTGAATATAGTAGGAGTAGCATGGTAAGTACTTTGGTCAGTTTTTTTTTTTTTTTTTTTTTTTAGCTAAGGTTAGCTGAAGGTTATGCAGCTACTAAACCAAACAAAAATTCATTCAGATGCTTACAGCATTTCTTGAACCATTTTTTAAAAATGATCACAGTTTGTTTTCTGTATTTTAGAAAATGGTAATAAAAGTGGCCTTTTTACTTTCTCTTTAGTTTACTTTTACTCTTTACTCCTTTACTTTCGTGGATAAGAAAACAGTGTTGTATGCACTCCACTGAAGACGTCCATTAGCCTACATATTTCATTTCGTTTATTAAGCGAAAAGATTTGTTTCAAAACTAGTTTTAAATTCAGTTCTAATTCAGTTCTCTGCACTGGACTATAGAGCAGCTTTCAGTTGTTTAATGGTGTGGTCTATTTCAGTTCCTCAAAAAAGCAACGCGCCAACAATGCACCTCAACACATCTCCTCTTTTGACAAAGTGGCACAAATTAATTTGCTGTTTAAACAACATGGCGCAAAAAGTAAAAATTACTGTTGCGCTGGTCTAAAAATAGAATCACGCCATACACATCTTGCACATTATTGAGCTGGGTGTATGATAGGCCCGATCTCAGAGTTAAACCGTGACAGAACAAATTATTTTAAATATATCAGATAACCTTGACAGAAAGATTCAGTATGTAATGGATTACATAAACTAAATTCATAACCAAAATGTATTCAGAAAAATCATAATATGATAATATTTACAAAACTATCAATACTTTGTTGCATCACCCTTGGCCTCAATGACAGCCTGTAGTCTTCTGAACATTCTCATCAAACAGGGTCATGCAAACTCGAGCTTTAGAATTTTCCCAGATCATTTTTGAGGATAAAGTCTGACAGTTTGTTTTACTTTGTTGCTGTCAACTTAGATAAATGGACTATGGTGTCCTGCACCAACTCACTAGTAAAAAATAAATCATAATTTACATCTGGTATCTGCATATTTCTTGGTTTGACTGCATTTTAACATGCTTTATTTCTCAGACATTTTTAAAACTTTTAAACATGAACTTAAAATGAAAGACATAGCAACAAAGAGCTGGCGCATTCTGCACAACTAACCAGCAGTACAAAGAAAAGCCTGCAAGTGGCATAACAAATAACATGAAAACACAAATAAACAGGAGAACACAAATGCATAACAATACAGAACATTACAACGGCAATAATAAGGCAACAAATTAGATTTCAGCAGCCACGATGCATGCTGGGAAAATGCTATACCCTGCCAAGCAATCTTGGGTGTGCTACAAATGTATTTATATGTGATGTTTATTTGATAGTGTGAGAGAAGCACTATATCTGACAGATCAGGCTGTGAAAAACACATTTGATTGGTACCTGTTAGCCCTCCAACATCCTAAATAACGAGTTTTACATTTTACTTTTGCATTTCTCCCTTGCACACTCAAAGTAAACAGTCAGAAGGGTTGGTAAAACCACTATTGCAAAACAGGGAGCATTACACTTTAATCCCATAGAACAAATAGCTAGTGATTTGTTGTCTCAGTGCTTTATGCAGCAAAAGCTAAAGTGTCCTTGTGCATACTTTTTAATTGTCTGCTTGTAAAACATTTGAATAATTAAATCTAACAATATGCTTCACAGTTTAAGATACAATTATTGTATTTAGTTTTCAGGAATTTAGCTTATTATTCTTTTATTCTTCAAAAGTGGTTTTCAGTATAGGAAAATGTCAGCAGCTACTACAGTATAATGGTTCTCAGCTGTTCTTGTCTCCACAGAGAGCTTATGAATATCAAATTATTTCTCTCTTCTCTCTGCATCTGTTGCTTTGCAGCAAAGTTCAAATCATTTTGCATGGGCTTCACTTGATACAGGCAGGCAGTCTTAATCTGTCCAGAAGCTCTCTCTTGAGGAAATCCTAAATGCTGTCGTAAACAGATGTTTGACTTGCGCACATTGTTGCAGTGTGTTCTGTTTTTGCCATTTTCTGGGCAATGATGATGGCTTGTGTGTAATGTGCATGAGGCGAAAGAGATTTAGATGACCTTTCATCATAATTGGATCAGGAGAGGGTTTCAGGTCAACTTTTCAATTCACCAGCCAATTTGGCTACTAAATTTGATGCATTTTATCTTAAGCTACCAACCATTCAGAACATTTACTAGCCCACATAAAAATATCAGAAATAGCCAGGTTATCGTGAGTCATGACTTGAGTAAACCAGGCTGTCATTGATTTAAATATACAGTTGAAATCAGAGTTATTAGCCCCCCTTTGAATTAATATTATTTTTTAAATATTTCCTAAATGATGTTAAACAGAGTAAGGAAATTTACAGTATCTCTGATAATATTATCAAAATTATTAGGCACTTTAAGCAGGGGCGCTCTGGGGTTTTGGCGACACGGTGGCTCAGTGGTTAGCACTGTCGCCTAATAGCAAGAAAGTTGCTAATTGGAGTCCCTGCTGTGTCAGTTGCCATTTCTGTGTGGAGTTTACATGTTCTCCTTGTGTTTGCGTGGGTTTCCTCTTAGTGCTCTGGTTTCACCCTAAGTCCAAAGACATGCACTATACTGTAGGTGAACTGAATAAACTAAATTTGTTGTAGCGTATGTGTGTTAATGAGTGTGTATGGATGCTTACCGGTACTGGGTTGCAGCTGGAAGGGCATCTGCTGTGTAAAACATATGCTGAAAAAGTGGGCGGTTAATTCTGCTGTGGCGATCCTTGATGAATAAAGACACTAAGCTGAAGGAAAATAAATGAATGAATGAACTCAGGAGATTTGAGTCCTTGGTAAGGTTTTGACATTTGTGAATTTTTTTGATCTTGAAACGCAAAGTTATTAAAAAAAAGGACAAAAATATTAAAGTAATAGAACTGTTTTTGAGACAAAAAAAAAAAAAAAAAAAAAAAAAAAATATATATATATATATATATATATATATATATATATATATATATATATATATATATATATATATATATATATATATATATATATATATATATATATATATACTTCTAAAAGTATCAGAACACTAATATTATATATTAGATTTCAGATTTCTGATAATCATTTGGTACCTTTTCACTAGACGGTTATGTCACGTTTAACAATCTTCAGCATCTTAAAGTCCTTAAAAGATTTTTTTCATATTTTGATTTCTTCAAAAAACGCTATGTATATTTATAAAGATATACTGTTTTGCAACTGCACAACTCTGATTTGCACTCCTTGCCATGTGCCCTTAAGAGTAATTGTATTGTTTACAATTGTTTTTTCATATATTTTTAGATTATATTATATGTGTTATTGTATTTATTGCAATTTCTTTTTAAAATTCTACTTACTGTAGTAATATTATATGTAAGGCAACATGTTAGAGCCTGAGAGTAACACAGTTTAAATTTTCTGTATGTCCTGTACATGTGGTTGATTTGACAATAAAGCTGACTATGACTTTGACTATATTTTGCACTATATCCTGTTTACGTCATAAGCACATACACACACACACACACATTTGCAAACACTATCTAATAATTAACAACTATTCTGTAATTTTTAATGGAGCAAAATAAAGAAGCAAAAGGGTTGTGCACAACTTTTAAAAAATTGTCAGTAAAATTAGTTAAAATTAATAAAAACGCTCAAACTAATTAAATTTCAATTCAATAGAACTGAGCTGACAATTAAAACATTTCTGGTTTTCAACTCAGGCCATTTACAAAAATCTACAGCCTACATTTAAGCCTAAAAAAACATGCTTATACATTTGGCTGCAGTTTTTAGGGTAAATGAATACTACAGCACTGTATAAAGCCAACAACTTGTTTATGTTTTCATACTTATTATATTTACATACACATGAAAGTATTGTTTTCATCAGTTACAAGTAGATAAAGTAACTGTCTACTAAAAATTTAGATAGCTCCCACTAGTGGATTTGTGATCTGAAACGTGTAATGAAATGTACCCGTAGCAACATTTTTTATGTTTCTGAAAAATGCAGGCTCGGGCACATATTTCCAATGAGCCTGTGTTGAAACAACCAGAAATGTTTTAAATGCTTTAAATTTTCAGTTCGGTTCTGTTAAATTCATTTAACTTCTGTAGCATTTGTTTTTCCTACCATGGAAGTCAATGGTTTCAGGTTTTCAGCTTTCCTCAAACATCTTATTTTGTATTAAACAGAAAAAAGAAACTCAGGGTTTGAAATAAGTAAAGGGTGAGTAAATGATAACAGATTTTTTTGGGGGGTGGTGAACGGTGCCTATCTTTAAAGCTTGAACTGAAAATGATAGACATGACAAGATGAATATTGATTTGGCACATTAATGTGTTTAGGACTAAGCATTTCAAATTTCTCTCAACAAAAACATGTTCGATTTTTGCCTCTAATGCTTGAAGTAATAGAATACCAATGTGTAGCATATTTGTGGAATGCGGTACCTGATATAAATTAATTAGTTAACATAGATACTATGAGAATACCATATAATCCGGCAAAAGCCTGCCTGTCCCTCCTCCCCCCTACCTAATTTATGCTATCATACTATCACAATAAATTAGGCAATTTGTGATGAACAGAATTAAATCAATGTTTGTCAGCTTCACTAATTGGAAGATGGTTTCACATTAACTTGCGCACCTATTTGCGCATTGATCCACACAGCCAAAGGCCAGTCAAAACAAAGAATGGAAGTCATGCTGAAAAAGGATTTAAATATTTGAAGATCACGGTATTAGAAAAAAAGAAAAGAAAGAAAAATAAAAAAGGAAAAGCTGAAGATGCACGAAACCCCCAACAGCATCGCCCCCCTCTCGTGCATGTTTTGATAGCGCTGACATCAATGGCCAGCCTGCTAATTAGTAATAGCACATTATATCAGGCTCCATCCAAGACCTAATGAGGTGGACCTTTGCTGAGGCAAAAGAGTGCAGTGCATGTGGGTGACAGGAAGGTAACGACGATCTAAGTGTGTGTGTGTGTGTGTATGTGTGTGTGTGTGTGTGTGCATGCTTCCATGGAGGGTAAATGTTGCCAGAACACACAAATGCCCAGCTGTCCTTGTACTTGCCATTTCTCTTACAATATTTACTTAGGTCTTACGCAGTTTTTACTTTTAATCAGAAGTTTGGTATTTAATTATTTTATTAAGAAAAATGTACATTTCATCAGTATGTTAGACATTTAGACAGATCTGACTAAAATTCAGCAAATATCACATTGCAGGCGGATGTAGTAACTGTGCAAATTCCACATACTCAGAAAGAATTGTTAAATGTTTTTTTTTTTTTTTTTAAATACTAAACTTTGGTGCTGGTTAAATTTATTATGTAACATATAGTCTCTTTATGCTATAGTAGCTGTTCTTTTTGGGGTTTAGTGGATTAAAAGTAATGCAACTTGAGCATTTTGACTGGTATTTAACATCCAGCTCTAAAATATGTTTAAATTAAAAATGTTATAATTTACTTTCATCAATCATGTTTTCAGAAATACAAATTGTGCCTGTGTAGCAGAGGCCAGCTAGTTAAGTGCTGTGCAGGTAAATGGCCATGGTCTTTAACCTCTTTGTTAGAGCAACCGACTCCCATGCGGAAGGTCGCTGGTTTGATCCCAGCTCAGACCAGTTGGGTGGTGTAGGACCGGCGGGCTTACACCTGCACAGTTGTAAGTGACATAATTTTATTGTTGAGAGAATAAAAAAACAAAACACATACATGTAAGTCACATTGGTGTATAAGGTATTTTTTAATTAAATTTAAAAAATAGTGTAATATAATCTGTCAGGGCTCTTCCACTTTGGTGTTGTTTATAATTGTTTTGTTGTGCAAATTGTGCATTTGTTTCTCCTGTCTTTGTTTATGTCTTTGTATTGAGTGTACAGTAATGGGTTCTTGTCTCTCAGTAAAGACGTTCTTGTCTCATCTTGTAAGTGTTCTCAGGCAGGCTTGGGTAACAAACTTACTAATTTTTGTGTTTATGCCATTTGTCTGCAGCATTTTGTTAAGTCTGGATGCTTCTGTCAAGTTGGTTTCAGTTTCGCTTTGGTGCTGAGAGCTAACCATGCATGTCGCATATTTGATCACATTATAAGTGTTTTTACTTATGACTAGGGCCAGACGGAATCTGCGGATGTTTTTTGCTATTTCTGCTGAGAATTTTGGTAAAAGTCTGCGGATTTCTGCGGAATTATTTTGGGAGTATCATAACTAAAACCTTAATATAAGAAATAAAAAATAATATCTTTTAAACTTTTATTTAATGTTTAAAATGCAAATCCAATTAGATGCACTTTATTTGGTAAATAAAGCAAGTTTGTCATATGATATATCAAGTAAAAGGCAGAAAATTTCACTGTACAAACTGAATTGTACATAAATCAGATGAACATTTTCAAATTAGTCAATAATATTACTGTAATTAGATTAAAAAAACTGAATAAATATAGATTTACACACATTTACTCAAGTAAATAAACAGAATTAATTATGGGTTAAAAATTTGCTGTAAATCTGCGGAATTCTGCGCACGCAGATTCCAGGTGGGCCTACTTATGACGGCGTTTTTTGATGGCGTTGCTCATGTTTAAAGGTGGTTGCTTGCTTTCATGTTTTGTTTTAAGGGCACACATCTTGAGTTCTCGTCCTGTTTGGTGTGAGTACATGACTTTTGTTTTTGTTTCTTTGTTCCATGTGTTCTGTCTTGTGTCTAGCCTCACCTTCCATGTTATCCCATTATTACAAGGGCGTAGAATTGGCATGGACGGAGGGGACATGTCCCCACCAATACCCACCAATTACTGAAATCTCCCTACCAAGAATTGAATCCACTTCAAAATAAAAGAATGCTCCATCAACCCTTAGTAACACACACATGCACAAAGTCAAGTTCGCTATGAGTTCACCATAATACTACTAACTAAAGCTGTGCAATTAATCGAAATTCGATTTACTGTAGATTTTGGCCTCCATGGCGTCACACACCTCTCTAAGTTTCTACATTTATACTTCCACAAAGCCTGAGTGCAATTAAATCATGTAAATTGACTTTTGCAGCATGGGGCATGAGTGTTATTTGTATTGTTAAGTGTTTTTATATATATATTATTAAGTACTTATTTATGTTTTTAAAAGCGCGAAGCAGAAATTGTGCTGTTCAATGTATGCACTCTAAGGATGTATGTCACTCAAGGTGTCAAGTGCAAATCTACACCTTTTTTATTATTAGTATAATCAGTTCACCTATTTGTCTCTTAATTTTGTTCTTAAAGCAGTTCTTTTTCCTCTGTGATGTCTTGCCTTGTTTTGTTTTCCCCCTCTGTGTTTTTTTTTTTTTTTTTTGCTTTCTATTTTCAGTTTCAATTAAATAAATAAACGCCCATTCTGTTCTTGTCCTTCCCACGTCCTGACCCTGACATGGTAGTTTTAAAGGGATAGTTTAACTGAAAATGACATTAGCTGTTAATTTACCCACCTTCAGGCCATGCAAGATCATCCACTAACTCACCTAAATCCATATGGCCTAATTATCCAGTGAGTAAAAAAACTACAAATTTTTATTTTTAGGTGAGCTGTCCCATTTAAATAAAGCATTTACAAGTATTGTATCTCTGTAATGTTTGTTCTTCTCCAAAACAAATGCTGTAAAAACAGTCAGGACTAAACAAACTTATGTAAAAGGACAACATTAAGAAACCCTTGTTGTTAGTGACACTGGTGTCTGTTGAGTGAACTGCAGTCAGTAATGTATTGCCTTTGCTTGCACATGTACACGTGTTACTTACAACAGACAGAATGTGCCTGAATTGCTGACAATACACACATTGCATTTGTTTTTAATTTGTTTTATTTTTTAATTAGAAGTTAACAGAAGTAGAATCTCCTTTGCAAGAGAATAACTATAAAAAACATCCAGATGCCATCCACCCTGCTGAGAATGATGTTGTGATGAATATGTAAATACGTGCTAATTACAATGACACTGTTATGCAGTTGTGGGCAGTAAATATGCTGTAAAAGGTCAAGCTAGTTAAGTCTGTATGAAATTCTCGAATGCTGACATGCCAGTGTTTGTGTATAATTGTAGCATTCTTTAAGTACTTTCAATACACACTGGAAAAAGTCATGTATGGAAAAAATCGTCAATTTGTATTTTTTTATAAGTAAAATGGAATAAGAGTATGTAATAGTTTACTAAAGTAATATTTGATTACAACATGTGTACTTTTACTCAATAACTGATGTTAATAAGAGACATAAAGGGATTGCTTAAAGTATTTTAAATCCATGATGCAGAGGCAAAGAACCACCTGTATGCAACATGCACTTAATGTCTTTTAATGCAAAGCAAGTCATTACCCCACTTGTTCTGTGGTCATTTACAAAGTTATAGACAATTAAAACTAGTTCTGCTGTTGCGCTCTGCTTAGCGCAATATTCATTCATTTATTTTTTGTCAGTTATGACATTAGATCTCCTAGACCCTGCTTTTAATCATTCAAAGGCAAACAGAGAGAGATTGTGTGTGTGCTTGTAAATAACACTGTTATCCTGTTGAAGTCAGAATTATTAGCCCCCTGTTTATTTTTTCCCCAATTCCTGTTTAACGAAATAAAGATTTTTTTCAACATTTTTAAACATAATTATAATAGAGTTTTATTATAATTATATATAGTTTTAATAACTCATTTTTAATAACTGATTTATTTTATCTTTGCCATGATGACAGTAAATAATATTTTACTAGATATTTTTCAAGACACTTCTATATAGCTTAAAGTGACATTTAAAGGCTTAACTAGGTTAATTGGGTTAACTAGGCAGGTTAGGGTAGTTAGGCAAGTTATTGTATAATGATGGTTTGTTCTGTAGACTATCGAAAAAATATTAAAGGGGCTAATAATTTTGTCCTTATCATTGTTTTCAAAAAATGAAAAACTGCTTTTATTTTAGCCAAAATAAAATAAATAAGACTTTGTTCAGAAGAAAAAATATTATCAGACATACTGTGAAAATTTTCTTGCGCTTTTAAACATAATTTTGGAAATTTTAAAAAAGAAAAAAATTAAAAGGGGGGCTAATAATTATGACTTCAGCTGTATCTAATAGCTCATAGTTTCAGCTGTCGATTGCATTCTATCTGCTCCCTGGCGAAACACAATTCGAACTGTGATTAAAGCTGACTGGAACTACTTGTGCATTAAACAATACTATTGTATACCTTCCAGACAATCAGAATCAAAAATCTCCTTGTAATAATGACACTATTGACTTTACTCTTCAATACGAAGACGCCCTTGTTTTGGCGATTGTTTTAGAACTTCCCATTCAGTCGCATATGGGAGAAATGACTAGGACTAATAAACAACAGAAAACCGTCAAACCACTTTCTTTACAAACAAATGTTTGCATGACTATACAGACAAAGCAGCATAATATAACAAGAAAATATCAGTTTGCAACATCAAGCAGCAGAACAAATTGCTTTTAACATGTAAAAATGAATGGAAGTGAATGAGACCGGAAGTCTTGAGCCAAACAATTTAAATGGCTGGGCCCGCTCGTACTTGAAGAATAAGGTGAAAAAAATTGTATAGATATGACTTTGTGGGAGTACATTTTTTTTTTGCATGATACGTTGGCATTATCTTTCTCCATCTTGAACGTTATAATAATTGATTTCACATGTCATAGAATGGATGAAAAAATGTAAATGTCACGCGCTGTTGCTTTTCCAAACCAATAAAAAGCCCAGAGTCATTCATATGAAAACAAGTTATAGTCTGACACAGACAATCTATGAAGTCCATGACGGTTTTGTTTTAAGTGTTGTTACTTGTTGTTCCCATATTGGCACTAAAGTGACGTAGCCTTTGTTTGTAAACATTTTTGTTCATAAATCTAATTGAGAATTATTTTTGTAATCATTTATATACCAGCGTTACATTAAACATATACTCAGTTCTTCCAAAAGGAACAGCCTTCATCGTGACATCTGTAATGCGCCATTTGCTCTTCTTCACCCAGCATGCAATGCACTGATGTATAGAATCCACAGATGGTGGCAGATGATATTTAACAGTAACCCAGCTGAGCCCAAACCCCAAAATAAGCCCACAATCTGTCTTCTGACATTTTTTTTTTAGAGTTGTATGTAAATAAGAAATTTACATTGTTCTCCCCCCTTCTCAAACCCACCCATCCGGATTCCAAGAAAACAGATTAACCGGACCCAGTGGCTGCGGTGGCTAGAAGGCTAATGAGGTCACATCTATAGGGGCTTAAGGAGATGCTCTTCAGATCTTTGCTCGTTCCTCCGCATCTGTGCCGGTTAATGGCATTCCTCCCATCCATCCGTTCAATCAGCGCATACCTGTGTCCCTCAGTGCGCTCAGCAATCTCAAGTGTGTCTGATTGGGTGACATTTGCATGAAAGCAGGATGAACACATTCTCAGAATCCACAAGACGGGATTTGACACATCAGTTTGGCATTTTTCTATTTGTTTTTCCTCCTTGGAATTCAGAAAGTGTTGTTTTGAGTATTTTGCTGCGATTGATGAGAGAATATGGATCCTGGTTTCATTCCTGGTGAGCTGCAGAATTAGATTTGACGTTAAGCTCATGTTTACCATTCTTCAAAGTGTTGCATTTTTTGTTTGTGAAAATTCAGATGAATGAATGAAATGCACACATGGGGTACTTACATGAATTCTTCAGATTAGCTCCACAAGCCAGCTAGAAATGATATGGACTAACTAATGTGAATGTTTCGAATATCAGCAGCAAGTTATTTAAAGTTTTGCTGGTAGGAAAAATGAGCAGCACTGTGCTTCACTGTGATGGTGACTTAAAATAGTTTCTCTTGTCTGGGCTTTGTAATGTCTTTTAAAATGTCTGCCATTGAAGGTGTAAGCGGGTTTTCTTTGAATATACAGTAATCCAGTTAGTTTATGTATATGCTACTTTATGCTTTTCTCTGTCTCTTTTATTATAGGATATACTTGGCAGGATGACATAACTCAGCAGGTAATCTCAAAAGAGCTCTCACAACTTCCCAGGGTTTCTCTTGGAGGATTTGCAAACACCTTTCCTCATTTCAATGACAATTCCCGGTAAGATCTTAAGTCCTGTCTTGTGTTCATGACAATAATGTGTTAATGGAAACTTGTGTTGTAGTTGGTCATGTTCTGCTATGAACAACCCAGGCTCATTGTGGAAATGTAGGCCCGCGGACGTTTCTGGAGACAGCGAAATACGTCTCGGGAGGTATGTATTCGAGCAGTTTTTTGTTTTCACGTATTCGCGAGAGGCCACTGTGCGCGCTTTTTCGCGTCTCGAACGCCTCTCGGGAACAAGCACTGTTCGCGCCCGCACTGTTTTTGTGTGAAAAGCTGCCGAAGGCCGCTGTAGAGCGACCGTCCGTCCGACTGACAGGCTGAATGACTGAACGATCAACTGGGCGGCCGGGCGGCCAATCGGCCGACTCAGCCACCCTCCTCCTCCTCCTTCCCTAAACCCAAGCGACGATTTGCAAAAGTCGTCCAGAAAAAAAAGCAAAAGCTCTCGTCCGATTTTGACAGCGTTTTCGGAAATTGCCCCGTCGCGAACTCGTTCGCTTTTATTTTTTGAATTCTGTTTTTCATCTTACCTGATTTCTGGAACCGCTCTTCCCAGGACTCGATCCCGGTCGTTGCTGTTTCCGGCTCCTCCTCCTCCGGGCTTTCGCTTCACCGACATAACGCTGCGAGCTAAGCGGAAAAACTGGTTGCAGCGAGAAAGCCCTCCACATGGAGGTGAGCCGTCAGCCGGCGAGTGCGAACAGGAGGAGCGGCGTCATACCACGCCACGTATATTGCGGTCTCCAGAAACGTCCGCAGGGCTACGTTTTCAGAATGAGCTTGGGATGGTTATGGATTTAGTTTCGGAATTTAAGTGTTTTTGATGTTTAAGTGTTATATGATGCTTAAGCTCAAATTTGTAGTTGTCTAAAAATGTGTACACTTGTTTAATGATCTTTATAAATAAAGCAATTGTTAAACAATGCTTTATGAATTTATAAATGTGACACTGGAACACCAAACCAGCAGTGGTGTAAAGTAACAAACTACAAATACTAAAACTACTGTAATTGAGTGATTTTCAGGAATTGTAATTTACTAAGTGGTTTTAAAAATGTGGACTTGTACTTTCCCTTGAGTACATTTTCAGTGCTGTATCTGTACTTTTAAGCCACTACCTTCCTTCAACCTGCAGTCACTACTTTGTTTTTTCTTGTCAATGGGGATTAGAAAAATCAGTCCTGTGATTCCTGTCCAATCAAATCACACATAGAGAGTAAATCACATCATAATAAACTACCTCAAGACATAGTTACTTTATAATTGCAGCAAACTGTTGGAAGCATTAAAAGTGTCTAAGACGATGTCCAAAATCTTCACACGCATTGGCCCAGAGACTGTTTATTTGCATGTCACTGGTGAGAAGATCACAGATGTGATGATCAAAATGACCCTAAACACTCAGCAGGCACATGACATCAAAAATCAGGTTGACATCAGTACCCAATGTCAGGTTGACGTCAATGTCCTAGGGCAAACCTAAAATCAACCAAAAATCAACGTCTAATGATGTTACAGCTTCACCTTGTGTGAACGTTTCCACTATGGCGTTTCTCAGATGTTGGATTTTGGTTGGCATACCTGACGAACAAATGTCAGTATTTGACGTCAAGATGATGCTAGTTTAAGATGTTGGCTTGTTTATAACACAACCTAAAATCAACCAAATATTAACGTCATTTGATGTTGTTTTTGGAAATCAAAATAACATTTTTCTTAGATGCTGGCTAGACATTGAATTTTAGTCACCTGACATCACAACCATCTAACCTAATATTAACGTCTTATGATGTTGTGTGCCTGCTGGTGGGCAATAACTAGATGCACTACAGAATATTACGTTTACACATATCCACAAATTACATGTAAATGCATCAGCTTTTTACAGCATAATACTCACTACTTATGAGTACTTTCGAAAGGGCTACTTTTTACTCATACTTTGAGTAATATTTACAACAGATACTTTTATTCTACTTGCACTACAGTTTTAGGCAAGTAATTCAAGTCTTCATTTTTAAATAAAACAATCTGATGCTTCAAGGAAAATGTAAATATTATTTAGCAATGCATATTACTAACAGAAATTGGGTAAAATCTATAATTTAAGACCAAACAATGTGTTTCCAAAATAAATCTTTGCAACATACTGTAAGATTGGCTTGGTGGTCCAAAGTCACAGGTATATTTAAAAAAAAATTTCAATTACAAACTTAATAACACCTAATTTGTCAAACTTTCAACCCCAAAGGTTAAAGCAGATCATGGGCAATACAATTAAAAATATAAATAAATGGAAAATATCCAAAACAACCATAGCAAAATATGAGAAGCCATAAATTATCATACTTTTGTACAGTGTTCTTTAAAGGCATTGTTCGTTAATAGCTACTGCACTACCTTATTATAAAGCAATAGTCTTGTTTTCTTTTCTACAATCTGTGTATCTATTTCTAAACGTGGAATTGTATTTTAAACATTCCCAATGGGTGCAGGAAGCTGAAGGCTCAGAAAGAAGCAGCGAGCAGGACATTGCAAAGGTTCCTTCAAGGTTTCCTGCCTTCTGATGTTTCCTCCTTCAAACAGAGTCCTCAAGGGCGAAGAGAGTTTTGGAAGGTAAATAATCTTCAGCAACATCTATGAATTCTGCTAGATGCTTACACTTGAAATATTTATACATACAGTACATAACATAAAAACAATGTATTATCTGTCAGTGTGTGAGCCTTTATTTGGTTTGGGTTAATAACTAGATGAACAACAAAGCATGATATATGATAAAAGTATATAAGAAAAAAGTAGAGTATTAAAATTATGACAGTACAAACTGAATTTTTTGTTTAACTAAGCTAGAAGTGAATAAAATATCTTGCACATCCAATTTACTACTTAATATATATATATATATATATATATATATATATATATATATATATATATTTCAGTCAGCACCAATAGCGTAGTGGTTAAGTGTGCATATTTCACTGTAAATTACAAAATACAGGCTTTAAAAAGTAACCAGTAATAAGTAAATATTTTGTCAGATTACACAGAAAATAGGGTGACAGTTACTGTGTGGTTAGTACTGCTGCAAGGCTGTGTCAGTTGGCATTTCTGTGTGGAGTTTGCATACTTAAGCTATAGACATAACACTAATGAAAGGCATTCTGTTATGTTCATTTCTCAAATCCAAGCTTCAAAACTAAATCAAATATGCCAAGCTTATCATAAAAGTAGCCAAAGCAACTGGTCCAGTTCACCAAGTTGTACAATATATTTGTTTTAATAAATGGACCAAACTTTAAGTGAATTCTATAAAAATTCTGTGTTATTTCCTCTTTAAAAATTCTTCCGAAATACGCAATGATAACTACTCATCAAAGAAAACTGATCAAACTGAAAAAACAAAAGTTATTGGATAATTTTTTTTTTCAAAAATCAAGAACTAACTCATGCTTTTTTAGATCAGATATTAATGTTGTGTCTTTTTTATTAGATTTTTAAGTAAATATTTTTTGTACTTCCATGAGAGAAGTGTATTCTAGGAATGGATTTCTGAGTCGAGATGATAATTTGTTAAATAAACAGATTGCGTATTTTTCAATCATTCATTAATTTTCTTTTCGGCTTTTCGGTCCCTTTATTATTCTGGGGTCGCCACAGCGGAATGAACCGCCAACTTAACCAGCATATGTTTTACGCAACGGATGCCCTTCCAGCCGCAACCCATCACTGGGAAACATCCATGCACACTCATTCACACACATACACTACAGACAATTTAGCTTACTCAGTTCTCCTATACCGCATGTCTTTGGACTTGTGGGGGAAATCGGAGCACCTGGAGGAAACCATGTAACAAGATCATGTTTTTTAAAATACAAAATATAAGTTACATTATTTCATTAAAATTACATTTTAAATTATAGTAATCAGATTACAGTTACGTGAAAAGTGTTTAAACTACCAAAATTATCACGTAGAATTTTAATTGTCATTTCTTCATTTTAGATTTATGTAAATATGGGGATTTAAACAAATAAGGAAACTGGATCTCCATAAAAATTTTAAAAAATGTGCAAAGCCATCACAGTGGCGCATTGGATAGCACGATCGCTTCACAGCAAGAAGGTCACTAGTTTGAGCCTCGGCTGGGTTAGTTGGCATTTCTGTGTGGAGATTGCATGTTCTCCCTGTGTTGGCATGGTTTTCCATTACAGCCCTGCCCTGCAAGTGGCCGCTCTTGTTCTCATGGATAAAAGAATAACTACAAACAATAATTTTAATAGTAATAATTAAATACATAAAAATATAATAAGTGAACTACATTGCTTCTTTGATTTTTTGAAATGGTTTTCCTTTAGCTAAGCAATGAAAACAATTAGATGGTACATATATACATTGTTATTGTGTTATGATTGTATTATAACATATACACATGGTTATAGACGGTACATGTATACTTTGTAAATAGTACAGGTGATAAATATATTTTTTGTTAGCTGTGATTTTTCTACTCTGACTTGCACTTAATACTTCAGATAAGCACATATCTACTGGGGACATGTAATGTTAGGTAAAACCTGCTTGGTACCAATAAATCACCATCAAACAACAGCTCTTGAAGTTAGCAGTCGTGAGAGTTGAAAAGTTCACCGCACTATTGAACATTAGTTCCCTGCAGTGCTTTTGGATGCAGTGTGTGTGTGCGTGTATGTGCTGGTTTGTTCATCGAAGCCCACCCTGCTGTTCTAAAGTCAGTTTGGCCTTCTATTCTGCCGCGGTGGGAAGAATATAATTGTTTTTTAAAATCTCTCAAAAACAGCTAAACAATATGCAGAGCAAAAAGAGGGAGGCTGATGAGATGGTAAAATGTGGCTAAACTCATAAGTTGTACTCTTTGCGTTTTGATTTGAGATGCATTTAAGAAAAAAAGATTAGTTTTTCAAAAAATGTCTACAAAAAAACCTTTCCAAAATACACTTGAACTACTTTGGTTAAAAAAAATGTTTGCCTTGTGTTCAAGTTCACAATCTGAATAGCTTTTTTGCATATCTATGTATTTTTTTCTCTCTTTGGTTCAAGGAAAATGGACTGCGCAATCATAAGGTTTTTATTCAGCCTCCTTCAGCACAGATCCCCTTCCTACAAGGCCGCCCTGATCTCCAGACAACTGTGGCGCAGCTTCCCTCAGGTCGATCATCCTTCAGTGGGTTTGAACAGGATCGTAGCGGAGTCCCTCTTGCTGAGCTTCAGCAGTATCAAGCTGGGCCCATGAGAGCACAAGATCCTGGTAAAGGTCAAACACAGGGAAAGCTGCATTACTTCAGCCTCCAGCGCACTCCTGCTACCAAAATAGAAAAACTGCCTGGAGCTTCCAGACAACCTCCAAAGCCCCAAATCGAAAAATTGTTGCTCAAATCTTCAGCAAGCAGTCCAGCTCGTAAGGAGGCCCTCAGTACAGTAGATGGTGAGCCATAAAAATCTGATACATATATATGGATTTATAAGATATAATGTGCAGGAGTGTTCAATTTAAAATCATTTTAATGTAATCAATGCAGTCGCAATAATGCAATTTTGACCCAGTGTGACTTGCATTTAGGGGCAAATCA
This sequence comes from Danio rerio, assembly GCF_052040795.2. Classification (NCBI taxonomy): domain Eukaryota; kingdom Metazoa; phylum Chordata; class Actinopteri; order Cypriniformes; family Danionidae; genus Danio; species Danio rerio. Next base: position 40,667,516 of record NC_141027.1, read on the forward strand.
TTTATTTTTAATGCGCACTGAGAAAAACTAAGATGAATTCAGGAGGAATGAGGAAACTCAGCTCTCATATTATGTTTAATATTTCAGCTTGTTTTCTTATTTTATGTTAATAAGGAGAAACAAGTTTGAAAATTATTTTGGCTGTGCTGCAGAGTTTTTGCATAATTATACATGTAAAGCATTCAGAGCCCCTAAAGGGGCCTTTGCAGAAATACTGTATCCTCTTTTAGTTTGTCAAATGAATCTTGAAGAATGACCTCAAAACATTAACACATTATTTTTCCTTGTTACTACTCTATGAAAATGTTAATTGTAGCAATAACTTAAATGAATCGCATCTATAGCTAAGTTAAAACCTTGTGCTTATGCTATGGGTGCCTTGCACAGTATGCATCTGAAAATTTCTTATGAGAATGCAAAAATGTGCACATGAAAGTTTGTTGTGAGCATGGAAACCTTTTTACAAAGGTCTCTTTAGGGGAGTCCAATCATTAAAATCACCACGATAATGTATTTCCCAAAAATTAAAAAACTGAATTGGTGTAAGTCAGAGAGAGACTGAAACACAGTCTCCTGACTCGGTTTGGGTTTTAAAGGTTAAGCTTTAAATGAGTTCAAATCCTATTTTAATGCTAGAACTTTCTCAGTCAGTGTTGATATGAGTTCATTCACTAATTTAGTTTTGACCCTTGGAATTCCCCAAGGATCTATTCATGCCCCTTTTTGTTTTCTTTATAAATGGTCTCACTGGGTTTAATTTTTATAAACACAGAGACTCGATTCACTTTTTCTAAATTTGTGATGCATTTATTTTATCATGACTATGTTTCTGCAATTCAGCTTAATGTATATACAGTACAGTAGGTCTCAGCCGATCCTACTGTATGTGAATCGTCTAGCATACAGCTGCTAGACTGTTAATTACATTTGTAAACGTGTAGATTTTTTATGATGATTTTTTTATATAATCTTTGCTTCCCTCATAGCCAGCCCCAGTCTAATTGGTGCTAAGCATCAATACACTTCGTGTTGCACATTTATTTATTTTTTGTTATTAGTGTAGTTGATATTTGCTGAACACAATAGTACCTTTATAAAATAGAACCTTGCATGCATTTTTTTCATTAGTTTTGTTTATTTTTTGTACTGTATCCAGTTGAGATTAGAAAGCAATTCAAGCCAGTCTTAAAAGTTGTGCAATTGCTCTTTTCTGCATTGCAAAAATGCTGTGTCGACAAAGCCTTGATTCATGCTCTAACTGTAATATAAAATATATATATTAGAGCGGTAATGACAGCTTCATACAGTATATTAATCTGTGCCACAACAGCTACAGATTAAACCACAATAAGCCTGAGCGTAATAATCCTGTTTTATGGATGACAGAGGAATGCAAACAAATGCAATCAGACCAATGAGAACACAGCAATACTAACATGTGATATACCTAAACATATATTGTAGTTCTTTGAAAATTGCCTTGTCAATTCAAACCAATCAAAAAGAAAATGTGTCATTGTAACAAATAATGTCCATTTTGGGAACAAAGTAAACATCTATAATTCTGAAAATGCCTTCAGATTGAATCTGACACCTAATACAGTGCCATATGTTATACGTAGCCTAAACATGGTGTATAATTGCCAGGTCAATGGGGTTTGCTTATACTTTTTCAATGAAACCGTGCAATTTTGATTAGGGTATATCCCGGGTAGTTCTTATACACTTGCGATATGCTTAACATTTTTGTTTGTTTGTTTGTTTGTTTATGTGTATGTTTCTCTCAGAGAAGTTCATTGATGGAGTGGTTAACCAGCTAGGACGTCAGAGCGTCAACGTGGACACTTTGACCCCAAAGGACCTGGACAAACTCTCCAAAGTAATCACACAGGCCCTGCGGGTGGTAGATGGAGAAGAAAAGGTCAAAGGCAGAGACGCCACACAGGGTGAAATAGAGGTAAAGAGGGAACCCAGTCAGGAATTACATCAGATGGAGAAAGCAGAAGATGGCCCAACTCATAAAGGTATCAACCAATTAAAAAACTATTTGATTAGTTCCTGGTTATATATAATACCCCAGTTATGACCCTTATATAGAATGTGATCAGCAATAGCCATGATATTTACCATATGTTTAAATTCTGTTTGCAGTAACTCAAACAGAAGAAACTGCCCATAAATCTGAAGACAAGGTAATGTGTTGAAATGCATAGGCCCGTGAAACTCTCACTCATGAATTCAATAGAATTCCCAGTATCATTTTTTATTTCCAGGACAAAGGTTTTATCAGCCAGCTGCTGGAGTTCCTGGATCGTAACTCTGGCACTGAATCTGCTCATCCTCCCCAAGAGTCTTTTCTGGGGTACATCAACCAGCCAAATGCTGGAAGTCCACTGAGAGCCAGTTTGGAGAATGTCCAAAGCCGGACAACGCAAAGAGAAGTAGACCTGATGAAGAAGAAAATGGAACCTGACACTTTGGATGTTGAGCCAGTAGATGCTGAGGTTGAACAGTGGATGCACAGCTCTGAAGGCTCTCCACAAGTCAAAGCAGAGGCTCAAACAGATAAAGAGCCTCAAAAACAATCCATGGACAAAGAAGAGGTGGAGAAGAAGGGTGTTCGTGTGGAAGTGAACATTGCAACGTATTCAAGTCCACACGACGGAGACTTTGGCTATATTATTACTGAAGAGTAAGTATAAAGAAAAATATTCAGATCACATGTCATTAGCAACAAAATGTTTGCACTTATGTTGTACAAATGGATCTACCGAATGCTTTTTAATGATTTTAAAAGAATTCTCTTTTGCACACAAGGGCTGCATTTGTTTCATCGTATAGATAAACCATAAAATAAAAGTTGTGTATTTAAAGAGCCCATATTATACATGAAATAGGGTCATATCTTGGTTGTAAGGGTCTCCAACAACAGTTTAATATGCATGCAAGGTCAAAAAACACTTTCGTGGTCTTATAATCTGCATTTATTTTTACCTAATTATCCCAGCGACTCCTGTATGAATCGTCCAGTGATTCATTTGTTCCCAAACCCCTCCTTAGCGCGAAGCTAATCTGCGCTGATTGGACCGATGAGTCTGTTGGGATTGGTCGACTGCCTTCAGTCAGAGAGTGAAATGCCAAACAGCTAATCAGCAATATAAAAGTAATCACAGTTCATACACGCTCGATAGTGTAGGCGTGGATTTTAGCTGCCAGTGGGTCAATGTAAATACAGACTATGGACTTGAAAATACAGACAACTAACTATTTTATTGAGCAAAAACTCAAAAACAGTTGAGGAGATCTCCTAGCTTCTCACTCAGCTCTTTTCACAGACACACGCACGCATATTGCACACACACACACACACACACACACACACACACGCGCGCACTGCTCCGGACGACAACGCGCGCGCGCACACAAACACACACACCTCCTGACGACAGCGCGCGCACACGCACACACAGACACACACACTACTCCTCGTCCACGGAGCTCCGTTAACAAAGCAGCACGCATCGCGTTTTTAACGTGACTTTGCACGCGATAAGAGAATATAGCCAGTTAACCTGAGACAGTACACTCGGTTACAAGTAACAAATCACAACTAAATACATTTGCAAGCTAGAGTCAACGAGGCAACTTTAATCGCACGTACTTACACTTGAGAAATGGAGGAAGAAAAATCCATCCTGACGTCCATCAGTAAGTTACTCTTTACTGATCCTTCCTTTAACAAACGCTGATGAAGTATTCTTTGTAGCATGTAGTTTCCAGAAGTTTTCAGTAGTTTCCAACTGCTTGGCTATAATGCTGAGGTTTTATCTTTGGGTAGAGACTCAATATATCCATCTGCAGTGTGACTTCAATTCACCGGCATGTTTGTGTGTGTGTGTGTGTGTGTGTGTCTCTGGGTTTCTGCGTCAGAGGGCGGGGCCTCAGGTTTGAAATCTCCCGGGTTTGCGCGTGCACGTGAATAACTTGGTTTCGTTCGTACGTCATGGCGAAACACCTAATGAATCGGTATCAAGGCGACTCGTTTGAAGCACTATGAGTCGACTCTTTTATAGATGAATCAACCGTTTTAAACACTGTATTCTTACAGATTTAAGCCTTAGCTGGATACTTCACTTCACTTAGAGCTGTGTTACACACTACATGGAGGGGAATTTTCAAAAACCCATAATATGGGCTCTTTAAATATTTATTAAGGGTATCCAAATAAAGTTTTCTGTGCTTCTTGTTCTAGTTTGCTTCTTGTATTTTGGAAGTGCTAGGTTTACTTTTGGATGCATCCAAATGATTAAAGTCAATCCAATTTATATGCTGGCAGCTAAACAGCTCAGTAATGTATTATATAAAAACAACTCTTACTGTTATTTACAGTTTTTTTTTCCTATAAAAACAAAATTCTTTCTTTCTAAAGCTTCTGTAGAGTTTGCCATCCATGCCTTTATTAAATCCCATTCTTACAGTATTTCGAAGACCCAAATTTCTCACTTACAAATAGTTCAAAGTGCAGCAGCCAGATTCCTGAAGGGGTGTAAAAAAATGTCCATCTTACACTGGTTGCCCTTTCTCTATATAATTGAATAAAAATCTCTAAATAATCTAGCACCAGTTTAGTTTACAACCCTCTTTACCTTTATACTCCTATCCCAGGACTATTCTCGAAATAAACTCCTCCTTCAGATTTATGGAATCTGCCTGAAGACGAGAGGCAGGAGAGCTTTTGAAGTGGCTGGCCCCACTTTATTGGATAATCTCCCAGACCACATTAGAATGGGTTACACTTTATTTGTTTAAATCATCTCTCAAAATGCATCTGTTTTGATCTTCTAATATGTAATCTTATCTTTTTTTTTGTTGCAAACTAGTTGTTGGTCTGTTTATCTATATGTTTTAAAATTTCGTGCAGCACTTAGGTTGGTTCTAAAAATAAACGTGAGCTTGAACAATTATTTACAAAATTTTTTACACTACTAGTCAAAAGTTTGGGTCAGTAGGATTTTAAAATGTTTTAAAATAAGCTTTTCCTGCTAACCAAGGCTGCAATTATTTAATCCAAAGTACAATACAAATGGTAAAATTGTGAAATGTCATTGCACTATAAAGTAAATGTTCAAAGGTAGTTTATCATTTAATTTAGTAATTTATTCTAGTGATTTTAAAGATGAATTTTCAGCTTCATTACCCCAGTCTTCTGTCACACGATCCTTCAGAAATCACTCTAATATTATTATTATTATTATTATTATTATTATTATTATTATTATTATTAATTTTATTATTATTAATTGTAATAGTAAAAACACAATAATGACTGGAGTAATAATTTACTCCATTTGAAACTACATAAAATAAGCAATAAATAAATATTTAATAAATAAGTATTTAACAATTTTTTAACATTAAATAAATGCCGTCTTGATGAACAGAATAATTTTCTTCACAAACTTTTGATGGGTAGTGTAAGAAAATATATTTTATTTTATATTTTATTATAGTAGTAATCATAGTTAGTGCAGGATTATAGTAAAACTATAAAAAGATGAGCATCAGCATCTCTATCTTGAGATTTAAGCATAGTGCATTTAGACTTTACTTCATTCAATAATTAGATGAAAGCAATGTGATTAAGCCCGTAAGCATATATACCATTATCCTATAAAAAGGGGTTGTGCAGCAATGTATAGGTAAGCTATTTTATTTTTTCAAATATTGCATTTTTCAATGATTGCCTAAAAACAATTTGATCTAAGATAAATAATCTAAATTATGATATCAGTTGTAACTATAGTTTGTAGATTTGTATAATACAAGTTAATAATTAAGAATCATCTGGCATTTATGTGTTTTTTGTGGTATTGCCTAAAATACCATTTGTAATTTTAGTGCATAATTAAGCATTTCACTCTCTGTCACAGTTCAGTGACCATTCTCAGTTTTTTTTTTTTTTTTTTTCATTTCATGTTCTGCAATCTATTCGGGTTGGCTCACCATCCTCTCTGTGTACAGTATTTAGCTATTAGTTTGTGTGTGTTTGTGTGTGTGTGTGTGTGTGTGGGGGGGGGGGGGGTGTTGGTGTACATCTCTCAACAAGAAAGATGATGGTCTACACCAGCACTGCATCTCCAATAACTTGATTCATCTCACAGACACTCTGGATTTTTGGCTCACTTACTGCAGGCCCATTTAACTTGGAGTACCTGAAAGGCATATTCTCCTGAAGGAGATTTAATAGTGTGTAAGTGTATATTGGAAGGGAGTGGTAGGCGTGAAAAGGCACCAGGAATACAGTTGCACTCTGGCGTCTTCTAATTCTCACTTTCTTTCTCATGCATGTGAATACGCTTCCATTTGGATGCATATTGTTCTTTAGGTTTGTGTGTGAGCTGCTTTGTGTGTATTTGCACGTGTCCTGATATGTGTGTGAGTGTGTGTGTTTTTACTCGGGCTGGCGTGGTCATATCATAAAGACATCACACTTCACAGGGATTCCATTTACACCTTATTGTTTGCCTCATTGCTGGAAAATACAGGTGATTTATCAAAGCGTACAAGCCACCTGTGTCCTATTCCCTATGTGTTTTTATGCACTCTCCGCTTTCTGTATTCTTTCATATGCACTGTGTTCAGTTTTGTATCTATCTAGCTCCTCGCTTCATACTGTTTTAAAATGTTCTCGTTTATTGCTTACAGACAGCAAATGATTATTTTATATTCAATACTTATGCAAAAATTTGTACATATTAGTGCAAATAGTTAGACTTCCTATAGCAATAACAATAGATTATGCATACACACATGCAGCTAACACTTATCCTTACACTAACCATTTAGAAAGTTAATGTTATTTAATATTAAATAAGTATTTTAACATATAGAATGCCTGTCAGTGCAGGGAGGGGACAGAGGGTTCTTGACGGCATGCCATTTGCACCGTGATTTGTATTTACTTGCAATAAATGCCCTGGAGGCTGTCAAATCTAATTATTAGTTGAATTACTTCGTTATAATTTACCCGTAAATAAAAAGACCCACATCATAACCTTTCACCTGACAATGACATCATACAGGACATACCCTCACGAATCACACTTACTCCACGATTTGTTCAGTCGCAGTTGTCCATGCCGCGATTAACATTAAGTGCTTTTCTCAGCGGAACTCAGTGTCTCAGTGTCCTTGTTTACTTGTTGTTGTTACTGTTTTACAAAAAACTACACGAAGAAAGCATGTGCATATGCTGTTTGTATTGCTGTGAAAGGTAACAAGAGATGAGAGAAATTAAGCTCTTCAAAGCTTTTAATCAACGGAAGTATTTGCCCTGCAAAATTATTCACTGTATCAAACCGCCACATGCTAGGGACCAAACCAAAGTGCAACAAAGACTGTCTCCTGTTTTACTCCTTTTACTCAATGTAAGATGCTGAAGACATATTTGCTGTCTGTCAAATTGGTGGGCGGGGAAAACCGCACAAGGATCAGATTCACAGGTATTTGAATAACATCAGGAAATTGTAAAAAAAAAGAGAGACTTGCTGTGTTTATATTACTCTAATATGACAGTAGTCACATTATACCTACACGCAGATTTGTCTAAACAGCTTTCAAAAGTTATTTTTGCATGGATGTCCTTTAAATTTAGCCTTTACTTAAGCATTAGATGTTTAATTTAGTATTTAAACATAACATCAGTACATTTTAACATTTTAACATTACATTTTAAGTCTTTGCATAATAGGCATTACTATTACTATTACATTATTTTATGACATTTCTAAAATAATTTTGTTTGATAAAGGAGCTTATGCACAGTTATTTTCATTCAGTTCTATTGCTGAATGTAATCAGATGAACGAGATAAAAAATAATGATTTCGGAAAAAGGATTTAAGTTTCACTTCAAGTATAAATTATGACAATATGAAAAGTAGTGTTTACAATAGTAAAGCCAGGTATTTAAGGTATGGCATTTTGTGTGTGCATTCTTCAAAACAAAGATGCATCATAAAGAGAGAAAGGAAATTTCATATTATTAATTTAATTAATAAATTAATAGTAATATAAAGGTATGGGAATGTTCAATTTCTAATCCTATATTTAACAATATTCTTTAACTTTTAGAGTTTTGCACTTTTAATATTGTCATTTTCTTTTTCAAAACTGGGTCATAGCATTTGATATTGCATTAGTTTGGAAGCATTAATATCAAGGAATCAGCAAGGAATTTGTCCCTGCTGTACTTATGTTTTGAGCATCTGTTGAAATCATTGTTCCATTTCCCCTTTTGTGTACTTAGTGCACCTGCCCCTCCAAAGGTTTCTTTTATAGCTAGTCTATGGTGTCTGCACGGCATGTTAATTTTCTTAAGAAAACATTTAAGGCTACTGACTGTTTCTACGCTGTTTGTTCTGAATGAACAGTCTAACAGGAGTTTTGGGCCCAAGCTTAGTGCAAGTAATGGGACCAGGCTTACCTATATGTAACCCGTAACAAATATGGCAGAAATTTTTTCTTTTCTTTTCTTTTCTTTTCTTTTCTTTTCTTTTCTTTTTCTTTTCTTTTCTTTAGTTTTTTTGTTATTATTATTTTAATGTGTGTTGTTTTAATGTATGTTCTATTTTAATATATGATGTATAGTTACAGTACACTATAACAAGAAGCCCATAGGAAAGAGCAACCTTAAACTATATTTGTCATGTTTTTTCTTGAACAATTATGTACATTTTTTCAATCTCACTTTGAGAGCATCGGCTGTAGCCCTCAACATTAAACCATAATTTGTAATTACACTATAGCCATGAAGCATACATCAAATTGAGCCACAAGATTAAAGGGAAATGTACTTTCTTGAGCTGTAGGGAAATGGATGGGTAAAATATGCTATAGCTGCCCAGTATATCAAAATAAACTCATATTGCAATATGGCTTATTGGGATTGTAAAATTGTCTTCATCATACTTATCCAATGAGTTGAGATTATTATTAAAATTCTGTGCTCAGGTTGTGGTTATTTAAAAATTTGAGTTGGTTCTTGGAAAAATGCAAACCCTCAATGAATCAAAAAATAAACGTTCAACTTTTTTTTCTCGTTTTTTTCTTGAGGTGTGCAGATCAATAATGTTTTTTCATGATAGAAAAGTCATTAGAAAATAAATGTATGTATGTCTTCATTTAAAAGATAAAAAAAGATACAGTTGTGCAGAAAATGAGGCTCTTACCCCATGAAACTGCCATGGAACTTATTGTATATAATCTTTCTAAATAAAGCTCTTCAGGTCTAGTTAAATTCCTATACATGCTAATATCGCTGAATATTTTATCACAGTGTACAGTATCATCATGATGCTTGACAAATTACCATTAGAGGCTAAAAATATGGATAAACATCAGTGTTGTACTGTTAATAACAAGTTTAACGGTTTTCTTTTTCTCTTTTTTTCTTTTACTTTCACACAAAAAAAAAAATGTCAATACTGACATTAAAAACTGCACAAATTACCTGATGATGTCACCTTTATTCTGAGACAAAAAGATGAAGTGTTTTATCAGGGACCATGATGAAAACATTGTGCATATTCATTACCACAATAAAATCTATTATTAAATCCCAGCACTCGTAGGCAATCACTGACAGTAGCAATGCAATGTTAAAACTACACATGATGTTTTTGTAACACCTGGGTAACTGCTTACAAAATTGTAATTTTGCAGTATGTTCTTTTCAACGTTGTGAAGTTGTATAAATCTAGCTTATGATTATTTATTTCCCTTATTTTTTTTTTTATTATAGTTCGCTGTCCACTGATCAGGGGCTGAACCTCATGGAGATCTTAGCTGAGCGAGTCAGGCTTCATGTAACAGATTTCCTACAGCTCTCGTAAGTACACACACACACACACACACACGCACACACACACACACACACACACATTCATCGAAGACGGTCTCATGCTGGTGGACACACTAATGGCACTAATGGAACACTCAACCTGTGGTTTTGTTTTGTTTTTCCAGTATTCCATTTCCATTTCGCAGTATAGTTTGGACTAAGTACTTATTTTCAAGTGACAGCACAGTAATTATGAGTGTGTTTTGAATTCTGTGCATATAAGTTGAAGCTTTATATAAACGGTTCAGAGAGAGTGAATGTGTAGGTGTGTTTTATTGTGACCTGACTGCAGTGGTAAACTTCAGTTCAATTACAGCACATTTCTGATGATAACCGATGTTCTCCGAGTGCATGGTTTAAAGGCAGCTTTCTGCTTAATTGTTTGGAATGCAACAAATGCTTTCTGGCACTTTAGTATTCACAGAGATGCATATCCAGGCCATGTTTCACTTACACAGAGAAAAAACTTGGATTTGTTTCTGAGGATAAATTAAATACAAATATAAATGCAATTAATATATCTGCCCCATACAGGCACGCACGCACGCACAAACACACACACACACACACACACACACACACACACACACACACACACACACACACACACACACACACACACACACACACACACACACTCAATTTATGTTTATTTGATTTACTTTCTTTCATGTAAAGCGAATTAAACACTTTATCACCCAAATCATTCTAACCTTAACTCTAAACTTTATTTATATTTGGTTTTTACAAATGTGAATAACAAATTCAATATTATTCAGATTCAGTTTGCTTCTTTCCACAAAATGGATATACAGACAAAAGTATTTTTGTTGATTATTATTAAACTGTCAATGAATGGTTCAGTAACATTTTTAAAATTAAGATAAATAAAAATATATATATATATATATATATTCAGCAAGAATGTATTAAATCAATCAAAAGTGACATTTACATTCAAGTAAAAAAGTCTGCTTTAAAATAAACCCTGGTCTTTTGAATGTATTGTTCTTGAAAAAAAAAAAAACAAGGAGGAGATTGGGTGGAAGGGGGATTTTTCCAAAGTTTTTACAAACTAATTTCGAGAGGACCGCATGATATGATTGATTGCGGCTGGTCTCTTATCTGTAATCAGCAAAAATCCAGCCAGATTGATACAAGCCTAAAAAAACAGACTGATTTCCTCCTACTACTTTATCTTCATTTTGGAAGAATCCCTCTTCCTAACTTTTACTTTTTCCTCCTTTTACCAGGGGGAGCTCTCGAGATCTACCCAATCTCGGACCCCCTTATATGCTTATTGAACAGGTGGAAGCCCTAGGCTCAATTATCTCCAAACTCAGGGTTCTCTTCTGGGACAGCATACCAAACCGGCTAAAAGCAGGTTGTAATTATTATTGATTTTTTACAATATTTTGGTTATATTTAATTGCATTATCTTTCCATTTTAAAGATGTTTGTTGACTAAAATATTATTTTTATAAATACATCTGTTTAATAAATCTGTCTTGTTTAAATGCACCAAAAAACATTGCCTATATTCACTGAGAAATTAAAAAAAAAGTTTAGTTTCAAAATGGGGTGCACTCAGTTATGTTGAGCTCTGTACAGTATGTATGTACAGTATGTATGTTTTATCTGTAGTAGGAATATAATGAATATTTCATGAGCACCAAATCAGCATTTTAACAAGATTCCTGAATGATTCAGAATGTCAACTCAGTCATCATAGGAATAAATTGCATTTTTAATATATAATATTATTTTATATTGAAATGATAATTTACAATATTGCTGAACTATTTGAAAATGGTTGTGGAGATTAAAGCGATAATTTGCTTTATGATTACACAATGTGCTACTTATATTCATACAAATATCCCAACTTATTAATGGTGATTATTTATTTATTTTTTTTGTTATATTTTATTTATTAACTTATTTGGTGTCACCAAAAATCATATGCTCCCCAAGTTTTTCAGTTTATATCAAACTATTACATTTTTTATATATTCTATTTTCTTTCACATTGCCTGAGGGTATAACATTGGTGCTGTCCAGGTGAGTGCGTCTGTGTGTCTGATTAATTTCCTCTCCTGAATAGAGAATATCTATTTACACAGGTACCTGCTAATGTATCTTTTGTCATCTCATGCTTTTCATCTTTTCTCAGAAATAATGGAAAGGCGATGCGCCGGATGCTGCGCACTGTTATATAAAACATTATGTCATAATGTCTGCATTATTTTGGACTAGAGACCGCGAAAAAGAAAGAAAGAAAAAGAAATGCTGCGTACAACCAGGCTGCATGGATAATATATGCAGTTAAAGATTGCGAAAATTCAGCTCACGCCAACACTCGTACACTCGAACCCGGTCCTGACACCGTGTTGCGGTTACATAAAGAGTGAGTGTAGCACCTCTCTGAACTCCAGACATGACGTAAGGGCTGTACTGAGAACAGACAGTAGGGGGCTCAGAAAAACACAAACACACAATCAGACAGTCTTGTTCTTTTATAAACATCGAAACACTAAAACACACAAGCACTCATTTACAATAATTCTACCTCGTCTTCCATTCTCGCACTTGCTTATGTATTATTCTACAGCCCACACACACACACACACACACAGTCTACCTATCATCTCCATCCCACACTCTCCCCCACAGTGCAGAAAGAGCCCAACAGAAGCAGTTTCGTTATGTTATGGCTTCCCTCCCTCTGTGTGCTGGACGTTGGTGGCATTTTACTGATAAGTTATCAGCGCTGATGGTGTTATAACCGGGAGTCCAGGCAATTGTGTTTATTTAGCTTTAACAGACACCATTTCTAGCAAGAAATGTCTTAATACTTTTGGCAAAGAAGCTGAAGAGATGTGTGCGCAGGTGTTGAGAGAAATTTAAAAGATGGGAGAAATTAATGTACTAAAAGTAATTACAAGTGGTGCCCATGGTGTGTGTTTGTTAGGGGGTGGTTATGCTTTTTTGCATTTATGAAACATGTACATTTTACATGAATACAGCATTCAAAAGCCATTTATTTTTGAATTAGCCATTTATATCAAAAATATTATAGTCATTTTTTTTTACTTCATTTCTCTAGTCTCTAGTGACCATGCTCCTCATTCAAATATGCAAACCTACTGCTCTGTTATGATCAGTTTTCATTGGTGCTCAATCATTAATGATGGTGTTCATTATTATCAGTGTTTAAATATCATGCAGCACAACTAATTTCAATAATAAGAAATGTTATCATATACTGGAACATAATAAACATGCAACATTATTATAATGATTAAACTTAAAATAAAATCAGTGTTTACAATTGGGATTCTTAACATGTTTCTTAACATGTTTACTTAAAAAATGGACTATATCTGTGCTGTTAAACCTTCTATGGATATTATATTAAAATGCCTTATGATAATATAACATTGTGCCATGGTTTGCAATAATTTAAATTATAACCAGAATAAAATGACACCCGAGGAACTAGCAGCACCATTATTTTCCAGTAGATATCTGTGTGTGAGAGTGTGTGTTAATTCTGCCGAGGATGAGAGGTTACTTTTGACTTGCTCTTGCCACCTGCTGACGTGTGAATGGGATTTTGCTCTGGTGACAGATCCATTCCTCCAGTCTTCCACCTCTCTTCCTTTCTCTCTTGTATTTTCTACCCCTTCTCTTTTTCTGCTGTGTTTTTTTTTTTACATCTTTATTTGTGACCCTCACCCTTGTCGGCAGTGGGAGCAGATTAATCCCAAATAAATACATCTGAATAAGTAATATGCTTGGATCGGACAACTGCAGGATAATTAACCATCCAATTTACCTCAACAAATAAACAGATATGTTAAAACGAAGAGTCGCTCATTTACGGGTCTGTGCTGATGTCATAGTGGCAGTTCACAGATCCTCCTTTTCCTCTGTCGGTGACAGTTTGCTTTAACTATGTCACTTTTGAATATATTTAGCATTTTTAAAAATGATTTCCATTCCCTTTGAAGGAATAATTCAGCATGAAATATTATACTTCACAGGATTCTCTGTTAGAATAGATAAATGAATGAGGAGCGCTGCTGGGATCTCACCCAGACAGCTGTTTGGCTCCATCACAAATGCCATTTGTACAAAATGCCATCATGCATTTGCACAACATTTCTGGATCACCAATTCAAATGCTGGAAAAGAGATTCAAATCCAATACTGAGTCTGTGAGCTGTTTTAGACAAGTGATTTCTTTGACTTTTCCCTGTTTTTGACCTGTTTTTTGATCGACTAAACATTTTAGACAACTCCAGGAACTTCAGGTTTCCCCATGAGGATTCATTTCATGCTGGAAAAACTTGTCAATTTATGTCAAAAGCATAGAGGGAAGCTAACGGCAGAGATCTGTCATAAGAAAATTAACCAAAACGCAATATTCCCCAGTGATCTGCTATTTTAACTGTGGGTTCCTCAGTTGACTGCATCTGCGACAATGCCATTTTTTTTTTAATTATAAAAGATTATGACTCACAGTTGCAACAGTTTTGCTTATCACACTCACTGTACTGGCATTGTGTTAATCTGTCTGTCTTGTCTAATTCTCACTCTTTCTTCTGTGTGTGTGTCTCTCTCCTTTTCTCTCTCTGTTTCTTCTCTGTCTCTTAGGGTTCTAGGGCCAGCAGTAACCTTTCGACTACGACCCAATGCTCGAAACATCAGCACGGCCCAGCTAGCCAGAGTGGCAGGTATTGTACACACATACAAATGCGCGCACACACACGCACACATGCTCACGCACACAATACTCGTTCCGCTACCGCATTCTAGTTGTTATTCCGATCATCTCCTGACACATTGGGGAAGAATCCTCTCATAGTGGCACGACCTTGATTGCAGTATTAGTTATTTTCAAGGTTTAAACCACTGTTTCACAAACACTGTTAACGTAAGCATGCACACAAGCATGCACTATGCAAAAGCAAGAAATCTAACAAAAACAGCTCGAGTTTGTCACTTTTATTATAATGTATATTCAATCCGAAGACTTTGTGAAAACGAAGTGCATTTATGGTATTGCTTTAGTATCAGCGGGAGTGATGTGATACTATTTATTTATTTGTCTGCTGTATTTTTAACTATATAAAATAAACATGTGCAATATTGTTTAAATAGGGGCCAGTATGGTTTGATTAAAAAAAATAGTTATGTTAAGCAGGGCTGCATTAAAATGATGAAAGTGACAATAAAAGAGTATATATATATATATATATATATATATATATATATATATATATATATATATATATATATATATATATATATATATATATATATATATATATATATATATATATTTATATAAATACACACACACACACACACACATAGTCTTGTCTGGTTCTCGAATATGATTGGCTTTTAGCCGTGTGATATTCTGCAATAACAGCACTCATACAGCCTCCTCACCCTTCTGTATTACTCCTTTGAGGCTTTTTTACATGAAAATGTAGCTGTTTTAATTGCAACTATGCAGTTTATCTATAAGGATAGTGCCTATTTTTAAATATTTATAAAATCGGAACGAGTCTGCATCCATCTAACATACCAAGCAGAGCAAAGGTGGTTGACTTTCCACCACAAGATGGAGACAGAGACTACATAATAAGTCCCTGTGGTAGAAAAACTCAGCATTTTCTTTTTATATTTCAAAGTACAGCTGATTAAATCATTATAAAACAGGTAAGTGACATTCTAAGTCGATCTCTCTCTTTTGTATGTTGTGCTGTATTTATACCATAGTAATCTGGTAGTGTTTGCTTTGTTTTGGCTTTTTTGGAGTTAATTAATGTGATCTAATTGCAACAGAGAAATACTGGGAGATATCTCTGTAGACAGATGGCATTTCATACCGCTCAGCCAAATAATCTTAAAATGTTAGCAAAATCACCTGTTTTGCCATCACTTTAGACATTACGCAAGAGAATCATTCAAACACTAGTGACGTTGGTGAATGGGCAGTAGTTTCTGCTGTTCTGACGTTAGCAGCAGATGTGAATAAATGGCGGAAGAAAGCAGTTCCTCATACAAAAAGATTTTTAAACCCTCCATGTTTGATTTTCTTTTTTGATACATGATTATGCCATTGAAGTGTTGTATAAATGCATTATCACACTCGTAGCCAGGGCCGTGCACAGGGGGGTGGCCCGGTGGTTTAATTGGAATTAAATAATTTCACGCATTTTAAAAAGCAATTCAACACCAGCCAATAAACATGTACTATACTTTTTGATTCTGATTAAATTAGTTACATTTAGAAATTGCTAAATGGCAGTCCTGCCATACCATTAAAAAAAACCAACATTGCAGTCATGACATTAAGCACATTTAATTCATACTCTTGAACAGAATAGGCTGCAGTCCTGGTTCCTCTTTTCAGTCACTGTTTTAACATTTAACACCCAGGAATTCATATTTGATCTTCAATGCACAAAAGCAAGGGCAAAGAATGAAAGGAAAAACAAAAGGAATCTGATATCATAAGGTCTGTATTCCCTTGATCCGTCATAATTACTTCCAGGGAAAACAGATTCATGTGAATTTGTCCCTCGTCTATCTGTGCTTTCTGACACAAGATACACAAGGGAAGGATTTCACAGGAACCTTCGCAAACTGGAAATACTCAGTTGTTTCAAAAAGAAAGCACACATATGACTGCTAGCTGTTGAAATTGTGTTATAGTTTGAGCTAGTGATTGTGGGCTTTTTGTTTGTTTCTCTTTGTTTATACTGCTGCAGCAAATCATTTTCAATATCGCTCATTGAATTTTTAGCATATGGAGCCAACAAGTCCGCACATGAAGTACATTTAATGACATTTCTTATTTTGCTTTATTTGATTGTTAGTGTTTTGACCTCTGAAGTGTAAGCAGTGGAATTTCAGATGATACAAATGATGCATGTTTGTGTCTGTCTGTTTCTGTGTGTGAATTATCCTTCTCGCTGGACTCTTTTTGAACATCTCGACCTGTTTCTGATTGACTTTGTGGATGTGAGAATGTATGAGAGCATGTTAAAGCCTGCACATTACCGCCTCGACATCTGTGGAAATGCGTTCCAATTTTGTCCAATTGCTGTGGTGTGAATTTCGCCTTTTATTTGTGTACGTGGGTCTGCTTGAGTGTGTATATCTCCAGTCTCTTCCCTTTGAGAGTCTCTTGTAGCATGTTGAGAGAGTTAATGGCTGGGCTCGTCAGACCCAAATGTCAGACAAAATGTTAAGTCAACATGATCAGCCGCTCTCACATGGCAGATAAATTATGAAAACCCTGGTGCCTGAATACCAATTTATTACTTTATTTAAACAGAGAGGATCTCTCCTCACACTTTATTACCCTTGTATACACACCGCTGATCACACCTAATCGCTGATTCCAGTTTTTGTGCCTTTGACATCACATACACCCCTAAGGTATTTAAGCTACTTCACGGTATTTGTGATCAGTGGAAGTGTGGTGAGGATTATGTTTGGGGTGTAGCTCTGCGTTTCTGTGTCCATAATGTGCATCTTGGCTTTGACAAAATTCTTCCTGGAGCAGTGCCTTTAATTCAACGGTTAATTTACCTTAAATTTAAAAATCTGTCATCAATTACTCACCCTCACGTTGTTTTAAACCCACTTCAGATTACTTTTGTTTATCTTTAAATAAAAAAAAACATGCTGATTTTTTTTGTAAAACCTGTGACATTTCTGTGCCATTATTGAAAATCTCTTCACAATCAATTTCACTTCAAGTCTGTATGAATCTGATGTTGCTGAGACTTTTATTTTAGTACATTATGCTGAAGTACTTCCAAATGGAACAGAATATTGATTAAGGAGTGATTCTTTCATTTTGAGCATCGTTCCCTTATAGCAAATTAACTGTAAGAGGGGTGTGGTTAAGAATATTGTTGTTATCATTAGAGAAGGACCATTACTCCAAACATGAAAGCAAATAAATAAATTGTCAGATAAATTGTGCTTTCATATAGCCTTTAAAGACAATCATAAAATAAAATAAAAATATTGATGAGCCAACCAAAGAATCAAAGTGCTCTTTTAGCCTTGAAGGCACACATACCACATTTTTTTTCTCTACACAAGCAGCACGTTATCAACAAATTAATGACTTTAAATGATTTTAAAAAATGCAGATTACAGTATACATATTTTGTTATAAATGTGAACCCCACAAACCTCACAATTGCTGGAAAGATTTAATGTTGTCTTTCATTAATTTTTACTATTTATCAGGGGTTGCCACAGTGGAATTGACCGTTAACTCTTCCAACATACAATTTACACTAAAGTTGCCCTTCCAGGCGCAACCAAGTACTGGAAAACACCCATGCACTCTAGCATTCATAAACACACTCAAACACTACAGCCAACTTTGTTTACTTGATTCACCTATACCGCATGTCTTTGGACTGTGGAGGAAACCAGAGCACTTGGAGGAAACCCACGTGAACACGAGGAGAACATGCAAACTCCACACAGCAATGTCACCTGGTCCTGCTGGGACTCAAACCAGTGACCTTCTTGTTGTGAGGAGTTAGTGCTAACCACTGAGCCACCATGCAGCATGTTGTCTTTCATTCTTATATAAACATTAATCAGTGCATATAATCAAAAGCTCAGCCATACTTGCTTGATGTGTGAGGACAAACCTTATTGGTTCTTATGGAAACTCAAACTGCATAACATGCAAGAATGAACCTCATTGGTTCTTGCTCAGCAACCAAGCATGGTGAGTTTCCACCCAATCTGAACGCTATAAACATTATTCACTGATCAATGTTTTTATGTGAATAAAAACCTAAATATGGCAGCACGGTGGCTCAGTGGTCAGGACTTTTGCCTCACAGCATGGGCTGGGGCCATATTGGCATTCATATGTGGAGTTTGCATGTTCTCCCTGTGTTCACGTGGGTCTTGTCATGGTGCTCCGATTTCCCCCACATTCCAAAGACATGCACTGGGTGAATTGAATAAACTAAATTGGCTGTAATGTATGTAATGTAATGAGTGTTTGTGTGAATGAGTGTGTATGGGTGTTTCCCAGTATTATGTTGTGGCTGGAAGGGCATCCGCTGCATAAAACATATGCTAGAATAGTTGGCGGTTTATTCCATTGTGGCGACCCTTGATAAAACAGAGACCAAACCGAAGGAAAATGAATGAATGAATAAATGAATAAAAACATAAATCTATTAATCATTTTAAAGTGTGTCTCAGTTGAACACTAATGAAATTGTTTTCCTTTTTGGGTGAAGAAACTTTTAATGGAAAAACAGAAATTGTTTTGTTTTTATTTGTTCACTTTGTTTTCCAAAGATGACCTTTTTAATGAATTTGGAACAGCATGGGTGAGTAAATGATATAAATTTGGGGGTGAACCAACCCTTTAACTTCTCAAAGAATGCTCAAAGCTTCTCTTATAAAGTACATTGATTGGGCTAATTTTGTGTTTAGCTAAATATTTAGCAAAAATCTTATTATATGTGCCTTAATAGCCTTGCTTTTTTTTTACAGAATTATACAGAAATTATTGTACCAAAAGCCTTTGGTACAACAGTGCATGTATTCATTCTCTTTTTTTCTGCACAGCTCTAAATGAGAGTGAAAAGCACATGTAATCTTGATCTGAACACATTAGAGAACATTAGATGAGCATGTCAGGCAGGAGTCTTCCTTTATACCTAAAAACCCCAATTCCATTCAGATGCACAAAATTGCGAATGATTTGATGGCTGTCTGAAATGAACTTGTTCCACTTATCTAGTAGTATTCCTCTGGTTCTGCCACAAGCATCTGTTTATGACAGCAGCTCCCTTGTGTTTTGTCTTTGTTGTTGTTGTTGTATGTCATACAAATGTGTCAGCTTACATTTAACTTCCTGTAGTTCCCTTTTGGGTCAATAAAGTTTGTCTGCCTGGAATTATATTTCTATATATATTTTTTTTCTTCTTTTTTTTCTTTTTAGAGAAAGGACAAATATACAACTACAATATCATAGCAGTTATTGATAAAATAAAAGTTATTAATTCGTAATTGTCAGGAAGGGAATCTGTGTGTACTTGCTAGTCTAAATTAACCAGCAGTTCAACTTAATTATTCACAAATTGTTTAAAGGGCACCTATGGCTCCAGAATGTGTCTGTAAAGTTTTAGCTCAAAACACCCATTAGATTATTTATTATACCTTTCAGAAGTTTGTTATTTTCAGCTCTAAGCACCTTGTAGCTGTTTTTGTGGCCTGTGCCTATAATGCTAGTTCTCTCTGCCCACCGTTCTCACGTGCCTGTCAGAGTGTGCCTAAATCACCACCTTGGCAGCATCAGATAAACAGCAAAGTGACAGACATGAAGGAAGCAGATCTCACGTAACGTTTGTGAGTAATACTACAGTAAGAAATTTGCCAATTATTATTTGATGTATTTGTTAAGTTAAATCGAGCCTTTTTGCAATGATGAGTCACACCCAATGTTGTTAAAAAGTTCACACACATGCACACAGACACACACACACACACACACACACACACACACACACACACACACACACACACACACACACACACACACACACACACACACACACACACAGCAGACACAAACACAGTTTTTGTGACAGGATACACGTTAATATCCACTGCTGTATGGACATCCGTCATGTTAATGTACAAAATAAACCTGATTAATGTCCACAAATGAGTCGTCTTTTATAATTGTACTGACATGCAGCTGTGCTGATGAAGTAAAGATGGTAAAATTGCTGTAATTTAGTACAAACATGCACTGTTTTAAAAACTTGTAAAACTCATTCTTGATCACATTTGATGATGATTGATGATCACAGAGAGCTGAACAGATTTTTCAATCTTGGTTGCTTTGTGTACGTCCAGTCTTGTTGATATGATTATACGCATTACTATGGAGACATGTTAATCTGCGGCTGTCAATTAATTCGGTAGGTGGGGAAACCGCACTCCTACATCATGTTGCGGAGCTGCCCTTTAAATAAATATTTATTCTCAAATGGCTTATAATGCCAAATGAACTATAGTAGCCAGTCATTTAGTCCAGTTAAACTCCATTGTTACACCTGCTTAAAAAAGCATTTTAGCATTTTGTGAATTTTATAAAATATGTTTTTTTGGGGGGACTAAATGTTACTTAAAGTAAAATATTGTCATAAATAAATCCAGGTAAGATCCTGGTAGGGATTCACAGAAAAATAGACATAATCATTCATTCTTTCATTCATTTTCTTTTTGGCTTAGTCTCTTTATTAATCAGGAGTCGCCACAGCGAAATGAACCACCAACTTATCCAGCATATGTTTTACACAGCGGATGCCCTTAGAGTGAATGTGAATGAATAGAATGAATCTTTATTTATAAATTGCTATAAAAATTCACAAAGATTTACAAAGAAAAATCTAATAACATAAATTTACACATGAAAGTAAAAACTTGATGTTCAAACACTCAATAAACATTTTTTTGCATGTTTTACAGTTTATATAATAAATCTAGAATATATACTGCGAATGTGAATATGTCATATTATTAATAAACACGAGAAAACAACACAGATAGATAAATGGATATTGAAAAGGCCTTTTAGCACGTTGTTATTATAAAGCTTTGCTCTTATCCCTTTGAGGCAGCGAACTCTCTCAAAAGACGTTTTGAAGTGCACTGTATGTCAGAACGGTTCACGACACCACATTTCTGTAACCATGGCTTCACAAAAATGTAACCATTAATTTTCTCTGACAAAAAAATAATAACTTCCAGCCAAGCTATTTCCAGTGGTATAGATGGGTAGGCTTGTATCCTGTAGGGTCTGTGTATATGGCCAGGGATTTGGTATTCTGATGCAAAGCTGTGCTCAAGTCTTTCAAGCTGCTAGCAATGCAGCGACTAACTGAAGGGCTTTATGGGGGGTCTGGGGTACATTCATTAGGATTGAGGAATTTGCTGTTGTACTCTATTCATCTGGAAAGAAAGCTTCGGACAAAAGACTGGATATGGTAATCCCTGCCTAGTCTCAAAACAAAAGATGAACCCCTTGCTTTATCTCTGTGTGTATGTGTATGTGTGTGTGTGTGTGTGTGTGTGTGTGTGTCCTCCACAATCATTTATCGGGCCATTGATTCATCCATAGTGTTGATGAAATGGCACCCTAAACTGAACAGTGTAATCTTACAATGTGTCATCTCTCTTCATCTTTCAGTCGCTCTCTCTTTTTTCCCCCTTTCTAACATGCTTTCTTCTTTCTATCTGCCTGTCACATTTCATTTCTGCTCGTCTCCCACTTCTGCTGCTCCTCACCTTTTGCAGTCCTTGTTAATTCATGTGGCTTATTGTGTGTTTATGTATGTGTGCTCTGTTCTCTATATAGTGCTCGATGTCTCTCCAGCTTTTTTTGTGAGATTTATTTTAACTGGACAGAGGTTAAATGAGCTAGCATTTTGTTTGGTGTATAGTGGTCTGTGAATGCATTTAATGTTGCTTGTCAAATATATTTGTATGTAATTGTGCTTTCGTAATCTTCAACAAACTATTAAATAACAAATGGATTGACTTCATACTTACCTTGGGTAAGAGTTAGTACAAAAGATTTTAGCACAGATAAATCGGTCTTTGGTATTGAACAATTCTCTATGCTATCTTATCATTCGTTGCATAAATGCTCTCATTAAAAAGAAATGTTCCAGTGATCTTACATGAATTTGCTTTTCAGAATTAAAAAAATAATAATAATCATGTTCTAGCAGCGGGCGACACGGTGGCGCAGTGTATAGCACTTTTGCCTCACAGCAAGAAGGTCACTGGTTCAAGCCTCGGCTGGGTCAATAGGCATTTCTGTGTGGAGTGTGCATGTTCTTCGTGTGTTCGCTTGGGTTTCCTCCGGGTGCTCCGGTTTCCCCCACAAGTCCATGACATGTGGTACAGGTGAATTGGGTATGCTAAAATTGACTAGTCTATGAGTGTGTATAGGTGTTTCCCAGTGATGGGTTGTGGCATCCACTGCGTAAAAACAAATGCTTGATAAGTTGGTGGTTCATTCCGCTGTGGTGACCCTGGATTAATAAAGGGACTAAGCCGAAAATAAAATGCATGAATGAATGTTCTAGCAGCAGAGGAGTAAGGGCTACTTAGCATTTTAGCTTTACATAGTTTCAAAACATCACAGCCTACCCTGTTTTTGTCATAAAAGTAGACTGACAACCTCTGTCTGTGATCTGTTGTAACTCATTATCCTAAAAGGCAGAAATTATATACTTTTGGGATACATTACCTGTGAAATGGGCTACGTTGGTCATCATAATGGCGTAGTGTTTAGCAGGATTGCCTCACAGCACGAAGGTCACTGGTTCGAGCCTTGGATGGGTCAGTTGGCATTTTTGTGTGGAGTTTGAATGTTCTCCCTGTGTTCGTGTGGGTTTCCATTGGGTGCTCCAGTTTCCTTTACAAATCCAAAAACACATGGTATAGGTGAAATGGGTAAGCTCAATTGGTTGTAGTGTATGTGAATGAGTGTGTAATGTATGGATGTTTCCCAGTGATGGGTTGCGGCCGGAAGGGCATCCGCTGCATGAAACAAATGCTGGATATGTTGGCGGTTCATTCCACTGTGGCAACTCCAGATTAATAAAGGGACAAAGCCGAAAAGAAAATGAATAAATGAATGAACATTCTATGTTGATTTGCAATGAAGTATAAATGCTGTACTGTATTGTTGTAATCATGTGTTCATTGTTCTTATGTTTCATCAGTCAAAACATCTCTATCAGCATTTTATTCATCTAGCTATAAATGTTATATACGTTAGCTGAGTGTTTGTGTGCTGAAGTATCTCAAATATCACAAATCACTTGTGGATGCTTTGTGTCTGTTATGAAGGAAGTGTCCAGTGTGTATGCAGCACTAACACTCAGAGTACTTGTCATCCCACTTTGTGTAAAAATAATACATTTAAATAAAAAAGAAAACACTCTTGAGAAGAAATTAGAAGAATAGAAAATAGAGCTCACTTTATAGTGTGAAACGAGAAGTGCACATGTTGGCTCATATTTCCTAAAGCGATTGTATGTACAGTACCCACTTTTTGATTTTACAGACCTACTGACAAAATGTTGAAATTGCTATCTATAACATATGTTTAACAAAACAGAGGGTCACTGCTTCACCAACACATGTTAGCATATTAATAAGACAATCTGTTTCTTTGGCTTCATATAGGGTGTTTATTGTCAGTACTGGCATGTCATGAACATATAGGATACTTTATGGAGTGTATAGATGTTCTTCAGCCAAACATAACAAAACTTTCTGACTCAGAAAAAAACCCTGTAATATAAATTCATTTAAAAGTTAGAAATAAGCACTATTTGGCTGAGCTTAGTTAACAAATTGAATGTAACTGTGTATTTAAGATTATAAATCTAATAATATATTGACTTTGTGCTTGAAATTTTGAATTATATGGTGTAAATTTGTATTTTTTCTACAATGTGTAAAAAAAATCAGTTTTGGCAGATATTAATTTGAATAATTAAAATCACTATTGCCTGAGCAATTTATTATCGGTGCATCTCTATTTCTGGTGTTTTACATATATAATTATAATTTATGTAGTAATTATTTAACAGTTCAAGCCGTTTTATTAATTTTTAAATACTTATTATTCATTATAACCTCAGGCTATTTGAGTTGAATGATTTAATAAGATTTTATAGTTTACTGTTTTTGTTAAATCCCTTCTAATTATAAAACTATGCAAAAATCATATAATTTGATATTACACAGTAATTCATTTGTGTGTCTTGTTGAATCATATAAATACATTAAACAGCAACAAAGACAAAATGCAAAGATTTAAATGTTTAAGTATTTTACATTTACTGTAAGAACATTTTCAAAAATGGAAGTATGGAGGGATGGATGGATGGATGGATAGCTAGCTAGCTGGATGGATAGATAGATAGATAGATAGATAGATAGATAGATAGATAGATAGATAGATAGATAGATAGATAGATAGATAGATAGATAGATAGATAGATAGATAGATAGATAGATAGATAGATAGATAGATAGATAGATAGATAGATAGATAGATAGATAGATAGATAGATAGATAGATAGATAGATAGATAGATAGATAGATAGATAGATAGATCTATTTTAGATAGAAATAGGTAGGTAGGTAGGTAGGTAGGTAGGTACACTGAAAAAAGTGTTGCATGCAAAACTGTTGCAAACAATTTATTTGTGTTGAATTTAAACAAACAAATTAAGTTTAATAATGTATAACTTAATTTGTTTGTTTAAATTCAACACAGATAAATTGTTTACAACCACCTTACGTAAAAAAATTTAGTAAATCCAACGAGTCATCTCTGAATAATTTTTTTTCAGTGTAGGTAGGTAGGTAGGTAGGTAGAAAGACAAACAGATAGATAGTGGACTTGGAATATGGGCACAGATGGTCCCAAATGATCACTGCAACCTTGCATATTCACAAACATCATATATGAAGTACGCACATTTATTCTGTTCATTTGTTATGACATTCTGTTAAATGCTTTTAAGAGAACGGCAAGTTACATTTTCACAAAGGGCTGTTCTGCATCATCATTTGTCTTTTGGGTGAGATTTCATTAAAGTTGGTTGTACACTAGTGCATTTTTTATGATGCTCTGATCAGGCGATATTAAACTCATAATGCTGCATATCAATCAGGAGACAAAATGGTCTCATCTAAATTCATATGCTGAAAGGCAACGTGCGACAGTGTAGATTTGCCTGTGATAGAGGAGCAGAGGCTTTTTTGATAAAACAGAATGCATTGTGCTTGAGCCACTTTAAAGTGTAATGTTTGTGTGGGAGGAGAGTTGGTGTGTGTTTCTGCTCTTCTCCACATACTCTGCTTCAAGCTCACTCTCTCAGTGCCGTTGCTATATATGACAGAAAGTGCACCACTACTTTAATCTGTTTTTGTCGATTTTAGTGTAGTGCAATATGGAGGATGGTAAACGTGAGGATTTTTTTTTAAATCAATTGATGCAATATTAAACAAACAATTTGATGTTTTTCATTTCTAGTTTGCCTACACTGTAATAAAACATTTGTTTTCATGTTAAATTAAACAAATATATTACAAGTATGTTTTACATTTAAAAAATGGTCATACTTTGCTTGTTTTCATTTGCACAAGTACAGTAATTAAATGGATAGTTCGCCCAAAATTTTTAATTCTGAAAAATAATTTACTCAACCTTCTTATTTCTGTTTGTGTTTCCTTTTTTCATTAAACACAAAAGAAGATATTTTGTAGAAATTGAAAACCTTTAACCATAGCTTTTCATAGTATTTGTTTCTTTCCCTTGTATGGAAGTAAATGGTTACAGTTTTTTAGCTTTCTTTACAATTAATTTGTGTACATTCTACAGAAGAAATAAACAAATAAGGTTTGTAATAACTTGAGGGAGAGTAAATAGTGATCCGTTTTTCTTTTTTTTTCATTTATTTTAAAGAGATATCTTTAAGACGAGTTAACTAATAATACAACATTCATTGATCTTAGTTAACATTTGCCATAATCAAAAAATATGTTAATAAATGCTGTAAAAATATATTGCTCATAGTTAATTATAGTTTACTAAAGCATGAACCTACCATAACTTCTTCTTCTTCTTCTTCTTCTTCTTCTTCTTCTTCTTCTTCTTCTTCTTCTTCGTCAGTGTACTTAATATGTATTTTTAAAAATGCTTCACTGACATTTTATGTTTGATACTGCAAACCATACCAGCCCAGTTATTGGCAATGTCTCTTTATATGCCACGTGCATGTATGTTCCTGTAGCCCTCCATTTTTGTTTTTTATTGTTTAACAGCTTGCGTTGACTGAGCACATAAAACACATGATTATAATCAGGTTGTCTTCCTTTTCCTCAAATCAAAGCAAGTGATTTAATTTTGCTTTTGACTGAAATAGTTTTAACTCATTGTGAGTCAACTTTAAGTTCTGCGAGTGTTTTATCTGTCTCTCATCCTATCAAACCCTCACCATTATTTACGCCTGCCTGGTGATCCCTTGCCGTTACATGCACCAGCCTTGCGGCACAACATTATGGTTTCTTAATTACTGTTGTTAAACAAACAGGGACAACCGGGTAAATTAATTCTTAGCTTGAATGTAGTGTTTTTGCATTAACTGCATTTGACAGTAGTTGTTACAGAAGCTCGAGTGGATTCATACACCATGTTTAAATAGTTATACAAAACGTTGAACGTCCCATTCTTATGCCCCATATAGTTGCGCATACGTCTCCAAAACCAGACAGGTGGACGAATCTAGACATGTTTTTATCAAAACAAATATAAATATGAGCCCTAAATATGAAAGTTAGATGACGAGTAGGTGGCAGCAAATCATGTCGTAAATTATTAAGTAATTGAATCGTTCACTTAAATGATTGATTCCTGGAAACAGAAAACAGGTCATAGATATGTACTGCATTTATTTATTTATTTATTTATTTATTTATTTATTTTTTATTTATTTATGTATGTACTTATTTTATCAATTGATCATGGTTATATATTGTGTTTTTCTTAAGTTTTATAGTTAATTTTCATATTTGCACTTCACTTATTACTAAATAATTAAGGATTATTACTGAAAGAAAATCTACTGTAATTGCATTCCTTTTGCATTTGCAGGTTTTTCAAATGATATCATCTGCACAGTTAAACACAGCAGTGATTGTGTCTGTCATTGAGTCTCATCAGGGTGTGTCAGGCATGTGGGATGAGAGATGATTCTTCTTTGTTTGGCTTACTTATCATATCTTTGGGGGAGATCTTGGGCCTCTCTGAGGGTGTTTGACCCCAGCGCTGTGTCCAGGCCGTGAGAACCCTGTGTGGGTCACAGTCTGGACAGGTCAGGGCAGATGGAACATGGTACACTGATGGTTACATCCCACCGTGAAAACAAATAGAGCGGCGGTCAAGACCATATACACCTGCTACTGCAGCAGACACAGAGACAGCAGTTCATATAAACTGATAGAACAAAAGAAAAGGAGAGCAGCAAACCAAAAGAAAAAACATACTAAAGGTTAAACTAAGAGCAGTCATAAGATAAATTGTAATCATTCTGGTCTAGGCATGGGACGATAACCATTTTAAGGTATATCGCGGTTTGGAAAAGTCCAAATTTGCTGTTTTACGGTTCCTACAGTATATGCAAGATATATTTGTTTTAGAACAACAGTATTTCTAGCAGAAAAGACATCCAAAGGTGCTTTTTCAAATTCTGAAATCAGTGTATTTGAAACCAATGAAGACAACAAAAGTCTTTAATTAAATAATTTATCCACGCGTTTACTGTTGCAAAATATTTGAAATAATAGTATAAAGTCTGAAATCGCCTACTACTCATTAGGTACTGCATTTGAATTTGAATGTACTACTTGACCAATAGAAAAGTACGTACTAAACACATGAATGTGAGCAGTATGAATGGAGCTCGGATGTACTATGGATGCCATTTTGTCACGTGGGATACTTGCTTCACTCTCATTCATGAATTCCAACGAATTCACACTCCAGAGTCTTGGTGGAAGTAGTAGGTCATCCGAGTACTTCTTTGCATACTCTTTTTTGAATTCCATGAATTAAGCATACTATATAGTATTGAAGTATGTGATTTCGGACACAGCACCATGTGTTCAAAGCAGAAAAACGTTTAGTTTTTGTACCCAGACATTTAAAAGGATTATATTTTAGAGCAGTAATCACAATACTGTAAAACTGTGATATTTTTAGCCACGGTTGTCCTACCATCATAATCTAAGTGACATTTGATACATGCTCCAAAAGTATACTACAGTATCAAGTGGATCAAAATACTGTTATTGTTTAAATAATAGCTAAAATGTATAAATTATACATTTTTTAAATGTCATTTTTATTTTAAAAATATTGTTGCCTAAAATAACTAATAATTACAAAAATGGAGAGCAAAAATTTAATATTTTGTGATGCA
Organism: Danio rerio; assembly: GCF_052040795.2. NCBI lineage: Eukaryota > Metazoa > Chordata > Actinopteri > Cypriniformes > Danionidae > Danio > Danio rerio. The sequence continues at coordinate 40,696,514 of NC_141027.1, forward strand.
TACAAATAAACAATAAATCTCTTTGACTGTTGTCCATGTTTTTCTGCTTTAATAATAACTGTTGAAGTGAATTAAAGAATGACTATTTTAGGGTGCTTTCACACCTAAATAGGAGTTGAAATTATTACTATGTTGCTCTTTGTTCTTGGTGCAGTTCGCTTTCACACAGCAAAGTTGCCAAACGGACCAAAAGAGCTAAAACAAGTCACTTGCGAGTAAACTCTTCTCACACTGGTCAGAGTTTCACGGTTTATTTTGATTAGAGTCTCGCCCAGCTGTCATACGTCCTTATTTTAATTTCTGACAATGAGCAATAAGACATTATAAGCAAAAAGCTGCGCTTTCATTTTGATTGGTGACACCCACAGACATCGTCACCAAGTATAAGTACTTTCTTATACATAGCAGTTGACTTATGCATTATAGGCTTTACATTACAGTGAGAAATAACAGATAAACCAAGACTACTGTTCAGTCAATTTTCCTAATGAAAAAACTGCTCTCGTTAATAGTTAACATGCTTTCACTTTCGTATTGGACATGAAATGCACATTTACTAGTAAGATTTACATCCTGCCCTACTCATAAATTTCTCTTCATATTGCCATATATGCCTATTATATATATACACAAAACACTTTGATATAGCCTAGCTCGGAATGTATTGCTTTCTCACTACAACCATTTCAGAGTTTGTTTCAGTCGAGCCGAGACCACCTCATTCAGGTGATCTCAGACTGATTGTTTTGGTACGTATCTGAGCGTGACTGCTGGATTAATTTATGCCAAATCAACTGCGCTAACTGGGGAAAAGCTAAAAAACCTGTTTCACTACTACACTTGGTTTTGGTTGTATTGTAAAAAAAAAAAAAAAAGTAGAAAAAATGTTAAAGAGAATCTTAAATATTTTATGGCATACTTCAAAAAATATAAATGATTTAGTACAAATGATTTATGCAAGGTTTTTAATTAAATTTGTCTTTTTATATTTTTAGATTTTTTAGATTTCTCACCAACATATCAACCATTTGGTAGAGGCTGATGTAATAAAAAATATGGTATGTATTGAAAAAAAAATGCATTTAGTGTGTTAAAACTAGTGTCATTAGGAGTTTAGTGTTATGTTAAGTGCAATCCAATTATTATTATTTTTTTTGGTGGGGTAGTTAAAGCGATATTTCTGTAATTATTATATATATAAATTTATTGATCTTATCAAAATTTCTTCATGAGAGCTATGGGATTTCAATGAGCTATTTTATTCTTGTAGCAAGTCCTTAAGCAAAGTGTTACCTTTTCAGTTTGCTTCGAGATTTCACCTGAATTCAGTGTGCTAAAAGAGAAATATACTAAAGGTTAAACTAAGAGCAACCGTGACCTGAATTAATATCATTCATGTCAAAGGTCACGACCTTCTCGAACAATAATGGCCGGGCTCTCACTTTAACCATAGGTCAGAATGACAGTTTGAGATGGCCTCATTTAATCCTCCCTTTATCTCATCCCTCGCTTGGCTTTGAGGAAGTTAAACTGAACCGCCGTCTGTTTAAGAATCTGCTTACTTCATCTGATTTGTACTCACTCAATCTCATGTTGTCTTTATTTTGCCGCTGACATTTCTTCACATCCGTCCACATTTCTGACATCTCAGCCGTGTTTACTTCTCAGGCTCGATGTGTGTCTCTTTCTCTCTCTCTGTAATTGCAGTGGTGCGGTGCAGGGGCTGCTCGTCTGCGCTCCAGCTGGGCAGATTAGCATAGATCTCCCACGCAGACACAGTTGACCTTCACTCCACCAAACACTTGTCAAAATGCCAGCCATAATTACCCTGGCCTCTCCAGCTAAAGTAATGGCTTACATATACCTGACTCACTCTTTGCCACCAATTGGATGTGAAATATATGTGTGTGCGTGTCTGTGTGTGCGTGTTGGACTGTTACTTCACACTGATCCTCGGAGCGTTTTATGAGGGTTGTATGAGTTTTTAGCGCAAGTGTGCAATAATTCACTGCTCATCAGCGTTTGACAGTCCAATGGCATTTTCCTTGAGGATTTCGATTGACTTCACTATTTATGTAATTGTCAGTGTCACGGAGGATTTAATGGAGATTGTTGATATGAGTTCAGGGTTTGCGCTGCGATGTGAAGTGCAAAAGAGGAAGCGTGTTCCATTTGGGGCACATGTTTTAGGCTTTTTAGAGCTCTCTAAATTTGAGCAACATACCTGCTGTGATGTAATGGAGTGTTTGAGATTTCTGTGTGTCTTTAATGAAATACGGCTACTGTAAGTGGGCATCAAAATGCTGCAGATTACATCTATTAGATGGGGACTCTCACTGCATAATCAAAACAGCACCTACGAGTGCCATGTCATATAGCCTACCATCACATTAAAAGAACTGGCTGCTACAGTATAACATTTTTTTTTATGTATTTTTCACAAATAATAATTTTCTCAAATAATTAACTTATTTTTTTTCCACATTTAAACTATCAATAAAAGCCTGTCCTGGATCCTGGTTGTCAGACAATTTTATTACATAAAAAGAAATTAAACTGAAATGTAAAATGAAATCACAATGAATGATTTTGTTATTAACCCTTGTGTGTTGTTGGGGATCTTTTCATCCACTTTGGGGTGATTTTTGAGTCTTAATTTGGCCACAACTTTTTCTGTTTCAGCAAATGGAATTATTTTTAGTGATAAATCTTATTTTGACACATATTTTGGGAAAATGCTTTGAAAAAAATACACTCTGAGCAAATTTACTACCCTTTTGTTTTGTTTGTGGCTGTTGTTGACCCATGGATTATTATTATAATGGCAAAATAAGCAGCTCAGCTCTCAGAACATATTAAACATTGTAAGTGTACACTATAATTTGTTGTTATACTCCATAAAGCTCCATAAATTAATGATGCCATCTGTTGATCAACAGTAATTTTGCCTTTTTCAAAAGGGAAACCATCAAAAATCAAGAATGCATGAATATTTGATGGTGTGGCTTTGCAATTGAACAATGTTGTTATAATGGAAGTCATGGGGCAAAAACAGCCATTAACCTATCAAAAGGATAGTCAGTTTAAACAGTACACAAGGGTTAACAGGACAAAATTTAAAATAGGTTGCACTTTTATTTTTGTCATCTAAATAGAGATAAGACATTATTTACCTATTTGAATAAGTGGAAACATGGCAGCAGGCTTGAATGATGCTTTTTTTTGCAGATAATTGATCAACCAAAAAAAATAAATAAAAAATACATTGACATTAAAATACAAATAAGATAAAACTTGTTTCAAAAGGAGGATTTTAATAACTAAGTTAACACTGAGCTGAGAGCCATGCTACCTCATACCTGCCAACATTTGTATCTGAAAATCTGAGGTTGGGGTGGTGGCTGGCTTGGTGTCAGGATTGAGGTGTCTGAATAACACAGTTGAGAACCGGGGAAGTAACTTTGCTTTGCACTGGGTTCCAGATGACCACTGCAGATACTGTACCAAAGTCGGCAACCCGGGTGCGTTAGACAGTACCAAAAAGTTGAAATCATGGGAGTTTTCTGAGAGACATAACAAAAAGGTAAGGTGGCAGGAGATAGGTCTGAAATTTGGGAGACTCCCAGGTGTTGACAGCTATGTGTTTACCACGTATACTGTATATTGTAGTACAATGTTAGCCACTATTTGGGTCCTTTCATCAGCTTATACAAACAAAATAATTGTTTACTGTGGCTTTAAATGAATGAAATAAATGAGATTGTTAACAGATATTGTTATTCAAAAGGTAAAAAGAGTGCTCAGCATATGTAAGTACACCCCTTACAAATATATTATTTAAATTCGTCTCTTTAATAGGAAGCTATGCAATATTATATTTGTACATAAACATTAAATTAGTCAGTCAATTTAAAAAAAGAGGGAAATTCAAGAGAAACAAAAAAAAATTGAAAAAATGTTGTTGTAATTTTGTAGGTTGTAATAAACTTTTGCTATATTTAGCTTGAATTTATTGTATTATCTTTCCATTTCTAAATATGTTTGATGACTAAAATATAATTTTAATTAATATATCCGTTTAATAAATCTGTTTTGTTTAAATGCACCAAAACATTACCTATATTCACTGAGAAATGGAGAAAAATTTAAATTTTCAAAATGGGGTGCACTCAGTTACTGAGCACTGTAAAAGTATTATGTTGTCATTTACTTAACTTAATATTTGTATTATTTCATTTACTCTTTTGCAAAAAATAAAAGAATATCATTTGAATATAAAAACATTTGACTGTGTTTACTAGATTTTCTTATTGCAGAAGTATTTATTGTGTTCTGCATTTAGAAAGTCCAGCAGATTTATAATGATATGAGGGTGAGTATTTATTTCATCTAAGTTCAATGAAAAAAATATATTCTGTTATCATTTACTTGTAAACTAATAGTCATTGACATCCATAGTATTTATTTTTGTATTTTACTGTATGTTATCTATTAGCAACATTCTTCAAAATATCGTCATTTGGGTTCAATCAAAAGAACAAAAAGAGAGAAAATCACAAGGATTTGAAATCACCTGAGGGTGAGTATTTTTTATTTTTATTTATTATTTCTTCAGGAAAATCTTTTTTTTTTTTTTTTTAATTGCATACATTACCATTACCCTGTTAATGAAGTAAACACTCACGCTTCTGGTGTTGTTTAAAATCAACAAGCCATGCATGCAAACTAATATAGGTCTCCATAATGGATGATCATGCACAATTAATAACTTTTAATAGATGAGCACAGATCTTTACACTGGCCATCAGGGAGCCTGTGCGCTTGGTGAGATGCAGTGATTTAATGTCTCTTCACGTCCTCATTAAATAGGATCCGAGTCACAAAACTGTTGTTAAGTGTCGACTGGCTTGCGTTCATATTTTTAGTTCATTTGAAAACAGATTAGACATTTGTCTCCTAAACAAATCCTCAGTGAATGACATCTTGGTTTTAGCCCACTGCTGCCTCTCTGAGTTTAGTTAATTCCTGCCCTTCTTAATTTTCCCTCTATCTCTCATCTTCCCTTTCTCCTTAATTCCCTCCTCCCTTGCTTTCTCACACTCTGAGTGTGTCTGTTCCCCTCGTTCGCCTCCCACCCCTTTCTGCTTCTCATCCTTGACTGCCCTCCTTGGTTGAGCGCACTCCAGTTCTGTGATCAAAAATTTCCCCTGTCTCCTCTTCCTTAACAGGCTGTGGGTGAGAGTAAAACAGAGGAGAAAGGGGAGCAATGAGGCTTCCAAATATACTAGGAATAAAAACATGCATATTGTAAAATAAACTCTAAGGCCCACATTTGTGGATTTATACTGTACATGTGCATTTTTATGTGAATGTGTCAAAGTTAAAGCTGTAAGGGGCGTTTTCCACTTTAATGGCCAAGCTAGAGTTGTCATCTGTCCATCAAAAAAACACTTATGGTTTTTATTCTCTCGTGCATTTACTCTTGTGACTGATAGGTGAAAAGGGATTTTTGGTGCACTTAATCTATATGCTTCCGGGCTTACATTTTCTTTTCTTTACTTATTTTTTTGATAAGTTTAGCTGGGCAAGACCCTTTTATAACACTTTACAATAAGGTTCCATTTGTTAACATCAATTAACTGCATTAGCTAACATGTTAATACCAAAGCATTGTGTAATTGTTGTTAAATTTTAAATTTAACAAATGCACTTTTTGAATTGAGTAATTTATTATTAAATGCTGTATTGTTTAAAGGGAGTGAGCAAATATTAGCAATGGATAGATGTGTTTATTAGGTTGTTAAAGTTGCAGTATGCAAGTTTGACTCCCAGTGGTTGAACTAGGTATTACATTCCTAGTGTAAACGCAAGTGCAGGTTGCCAGATTGAGGACAAAAAGGAGCGAGTCTGACGATCAGGCTAAAGGCTGATTTAAATCATGTTCTATATAAAAAAACAGCACATGATGGAAGGAATATTTTCCATATTAAAAGGATTTTTTGATCTAACGAACACCTCGAATTGATATATTATTAACCGCTTCTATTTCTTGCAGCTGAACAACAGGAAAAACTGACAATGATCACCTCAGATACATCCCATGTGCTTTATTCAGTGTTAAATGCTAACAATGTGAGTTTGAATGCCATTTTACATGACATTATTGCCATACTACTGAAAGCAGCAGCAGATAGTTCACCTCAGAACTTAAAAAAAGTAAAGTAAATCATATAAAATTGAACTTTAGAACTGTAAAGTGTAGTTTTAAACATTAACAAATGTTACCTAATGAACCTTTCAGTAAAATGTCACCATTGTTTTTGATTTTTTGGAAAGAAATCACTAATGCTTTGTACATGTTTATCTGAAAAAAATCCAGTAAAATCATTGATGGCAGCACAGTGGATCAGTGGTTAGCACTGTCGCCTCACAGCAAGAAGGTCACTGGTTCGAGTCCCGGCTGGGTTAGTTGGCATTTCTGTTTGGAGTTTGCATGTTCTCTCTGTGTTCACGTGGGTTTCCTCCGGGTGCTCTAGTTTCCCCCACAGTCCAAAGACATGCACTATACTGTAGGTGAATTGGGTAAACTAAATTGGCTGTAGAGTAAGAGTGTGTGTGAATAAGTGTGTATGGGTGTTTCCCAGTACTAGGCTGTGGCTGGAAGGGCACCAGCTGCATACAGCAGTTGCTGGAATAGTTGACAGTTTATTCCGCTGTTGTAACCACTGAAATAGAGACTAAGCCGAAGGAAAATGAATGAACAAAATCTGTGACATTGTAAATAGTGTTTTTACTATTAAAACTACTAATAAAGTTAAAAAACTGAATGATTATAAAAAAATAGATAATTTTAAAATGCTTTTTATTGTAACAGAAGTCTAACTTATTCTTGTTTTGATATCATGACTTATTGCTTAGCGCTGAACTTTCAGCATTATTACGTCAGTGTCGAATGACTCTTCCGAAATCATTCTGATACAGTATGCTGAAAAAAAAAACTTGGTCTAAGTTAATTTGGACTGAATTCTACCATTATATTTTATCAGTGTGCATACTTGGTTGCGGATTAATTGATGATTGAAACATAAACAAAATGAAAATAGGAGTGTATCAATCTGAAATCCCAACCGGATGGTTTCGTGGTATCTTATTTTTATTTTTTCCGCCGTGAGCTCCAGCTTGTTAATTTAAACCAGTGTCTGGCTGAGCTGCCGGTTTCTAGACTGTAGCTCTGTGCTATCATGTAATCACACTCGCAGTGATTTTGAAGCATTATGCAAGCCTTTGATTAGGTAGCATGCTGTCCTCTGTGCGCTGTGTGTCTCGGCTTTTCTCACAGTAAAAATCCAGAGTTTGAAAGAGTGTGAAATTTGGCCGTGATTACAGCAATGTCAGGACGCGCTGTACTCCAGGCATACTGTATGGCATCTCGATTAGGGCTTGGGGGGATTTTTTAGTACGTGGAGCTTTATCTGGCTTTGAAACTAAGAAGTAATGTGAAGGAGGAAAAATGTCGATCAGCTCTGTGATTCTTTTTTGTGTCAAGGTGTTTTTAAAATGCAGAGTAAATTGCTGACCAATAGTCTGTTCACACCTAGGCCAAAGTGAATGGTCAATTGCCTACATGAAACCAAAATTCTTTTCTTAACAACAGGTGGATTTGAGTGAGAAACACACCACACAGGTAAGCAAGAACATTTTTTTATAAGCCCCTTGGCTCCATCCAAAAGTCATACACTTTCCTAATATCTAGTATATCAAGTAACATGTGCAAATTCACTGTACTTTTAAAGAGAAGTGGGAAAAGTGTTTGATGGACACTTTACGATTCACAAGGCCTCTGGGGAGGATACAGTATCTGAATGGCAGGCATGTGAAGAAACTGATACTAATAATGTTGGAGCATTCGCAGTACCTATATCCATGCTTTTTAATTGTAGTAACTTACTCTTATTTAAATAAGTACCTACAATACTCACACAGTATTTTGCATCCAGCCCAATGCTCTGATGGACCAGTCAATATTTTTATATTAATACATGACATTAATGATCTTTTTAACCATAATATGTTTTGTTATATGTCCATTGTCTTTGTATATTTTTACTTTTATCGTGCAACTGAGCAACTGCATTCTTGACTATACATAGTTAAACACAATATATGAAAATACCAGAGTATGAATCAACTCTACAGCAATAAATTCACTACGAGCAACTGCCTAATATGCTGTTGGTCCCCAGTGTGCTGCCATAACAGTGCCAACCTGCCAGCATGGACTCTACAAGAGCACTGAAGGTGTCCTGTGGTGTTTGGCAGCAGTGTGCTCACAGCAGGTCCTTCAAGTCCTGAAGACTGCGAGATGGAGTTGCAGTAGATCAAACTTGTTGGTCCAGCACACCCCACAGATGCTCAGTTGGATTGGGATCTGAGAAATCTGGAGGCCAGAGAAACACGCCGAACTTGTCATTGTGTTCTTCAAGCCTTTTCCTGAACAATATGTGCAGTGTGGCAGTGTTATACCTTTGAATGCGGCCACGTATACAGGGAACACCTTTGTCACAAAGGATGTATCTGCCTTACAACAGTGTTTAGTTAAATAGCTTGTGCCAAATTTGTATTCTCTTAAATGGGCAGAGTTTCATTCGTTGTGCAAAATATTACACGTCCCATTACTGATTTATTGTTATGTCAGAGAACATCCTAATCACCTCACCAGTTCAACAGAACACATGTACTAATGCAGGGGGTCAAAGAAATGCATGTGGTTAAACGCATGGAGTAAAAGACAACTGGACTCAATCCAGCAATCCTCCTTCTACTTCTCCAAACTCCAGTTCAGTTGCATGCTCATTGTACTTACTTTTGACAATGAACAGGGCTTAGGCATTCACAGATTGTTGTCTCAGTCTAGACTGGTTTGCCCTCAATCACCAATGAGCCTTGTTAGCTAAACACACATTGACAGTTTTGGTTTCTCTCTCCTTGGACCTCTGTTGGTAAATCCTCATCAATGTTGACTAGGGTCTCAAATCAACTGAAAACTGGTTGTTTCAAAACTGAAAACTGGTTGTTTCAGAGATCTTTTGACCTAGTTGCCTTGCCATATCAATTTAATATTGATAATGAAGTTGGCATGGAATGAAAGTTAAGATTGTCATTTTTTCTGATTTCGTGTTGTGCATCCAATTGAAATAGATCTTAAATGAGAAAAAAAAACCAAGGACGTACATGGTTTTTGGGAACCAGTTGAATCATTGGAAGATGGTGTTGCTTCAGTAACCAAATGGAGGATGATTGGTAAATAGACAATAGCAGGGCATGCACATGACATGCCCTAAAAGCCCAACTTTGGGATTCCATGTGACCAGAAGTGAAGCAAAGTTGTTATGAGGAGGATTTTTACAAAATAATAAAGTGCATAAATATGTAAATACATCTTTTATAGCAAGCAATAAAGAGTTCATTTTGATTTTATGCCAACTTTAAGTTCTTTATTCTACCTTGTTTCTCCTGCTTCAAACACATTGATATTTAATGTACCCATGTGTGTCCTTGTCAGGAGATTATCAATGATATTTACTTTACCTGTGACCAATTGTTGGAATATTTAATCAATTCCATGCACGTTCAATAAAAAAAGGTCAGGAGAGGGTTTTCTTCAGTGTCAAAAATATTGATAATTTACTGGAAACAAAAGAATAATTTGATTCACAGAAATCTTGTATCCTCAATGCAATGCAAGAGTTACGTTCAGGAGGTGTGCAACAATTTTCATTTCTTGACTCCAGCCATTAAATGCAGCTGAAATTAGCAGGTGGAGTTTAGTGGAATTTATCACTTGTCAATCATTCTCCAGTCCTCTGTTGGCCACACCCATACATACTTCCTCTTTTTCTACAAATTCTCTGCACAACATTAAAAGCATAAGACTTCTCAACTGAAAATATTCTGCATTTCTGTTTTTCAACCCATCTCTGCTCACATGAAGTTTAGTTGCAGAGCTCAAATTATTTCTAGACAGTCAGGTCTTTGCATTTCTATCAGCTTCATCTACTTCTGCAAAAATGCTTCATTAGTATGCAAGGCATATCACATTCAAGAGAAGAAAGTTGTTTATTATCATCATAAGTAATACAAATACAATTGTTTAATGAAAAGAAAAAGTAAAAAATATATATTTCTTTTTCCCAATATAATCATACCCTTTTGTGATTCGTCATTGTAGTCCATGTGCAATAACAAAAACATAAGCTATCTGGATTTATGGGTAAAATCTTCTGCCACAAAATAGCTTTTGAGCTACTGATATACTATATAACTATAAAGAGACATCATTAGTAAACATTACAAAACAGCTTATATTTCTCTGGCATTTTCTGAGGGAATGTTCATGGGAAGAGCCCAGGAATTTATGGTTTCTATTCAAAATCTTGTTGGCACGCTCAAACACATACAGCAGCTGCACAGCTGATTCAAAACCCCCCACCTTCTTGGATCACATGTTTTTTTACGCAAGCTTATTGATATTTCTCAAACCATTGTGGTCCAGACCAGGCAGTCCTCAGTATGTGCGAGGTGACAAGGCGGTAAGCACTTGCTGTGTCAACACAGATTTGTGGAGAGGAACTTCAAAACAGTGGCAGCCAGTTTCGACAGCCGGCCAGAGCTCTAGTGTATTGGTAGAGGCTCTGCCCGTAGACAGGGATTAGGAAAATGTGGGCACTGTTTTTGTTTGCTAATTCCCTCAGTGAGGTATTTGTGGAAAACAAGCATGAATAATATCAAGTGATTTGGGCTTGATGAAGACGAAAGTGTTGGCAAGTGTGAGAGATTAAGGGAAGTGACAAATGAGACAGGCTGTCAGATAGAGTGAGGGAGACTAGAGAGTGAAAGAGAGAGAGACTACATAAATAGTGTAGAGACTACACAATGAAATGCCTAATTAATATAAAAAAAATATATATATATATTAAAATATATTTTTAATAAATAAAATATAAAAAATATTTAAATACAAAAAAAATATATAGAATATATATTAAGGAACTGAATAGACCGTGCCATTGACCAACTAAGAGCTAGTCTAAAGTCCAGCACAGATCGCGATAGTTATGCGCCTATGCGGGTCCAAATGCTTACACATAGTTATAACACACAGGATGTACAGCAATACACAAATGTATTTTATATATGAAAAAAATTAAGAAATTAAAATGTTACAATCCTTATTATTTTCTACATAAATAAAAAAAAAACACCATCTCCAAGCCTTCTTCATGTCGAGGTGTATTTTTCAATGTACTCATGACTATTTGGATAAGTATAATGTTATTATAATGTTAGCAGCTTTATTTATTTATTATATACATATTTATATTTGTTTTAATAAAAACAAGCTTCGATTTGCACCTGTCAGGTTTTGGAGACGTTTGCATCACCATATGGGGCATAAGAATAGGTGTTTGTATAACTAGTTTTTTGACCACTCTTCGCTATTATTGTTCATTTATCTGTTTGCTGAAAATTAGAACTGAATTTAGAAACAGTTTTGAAACAAATCTTTTTGCTTAGCAAATTAAATTAAATCTGTAGGCTAATGAATATCTTCAGTGAAGTGAGTTTCCTCCGTTTCCTTACTTAACGAAAGTAAAGGAGTAAAGTAAAAAGTAAAAGTAAAGTTAAGAGAAAGTTAAGAGGCTGAATGGAGGAGACTCGTTCTTTATACTCACGCTGTTTAATAAGGGCCATTGCTAAATGTTTGATAAGGGCCATTGAGGTTTTATATTACAAAGGTAAAGTTTTTTTTCTGCCAAATTCAGACATTAACAGTTCTGGTTAATTTTGTTTATCTGAAAGTAAGATAAAGTTAGTTTTAAAAATTCTGCTTGTAATTTCTAACACAAACACATTTTCTGACTTTCATATCCACAGCTAGAAATTCTCAGCCCCACTTAAAGTCTTTTTCATCTCAGTTTTAATTAGCTCTTGACACTAGAAAACCTATGCTAAGTTGTAACAAATGCAGACAAATGCCTTGAATGAAGCTCCATTGCGCACAAAGATTATAATTATTTTCACATTTTATTCATTTTATTTGCTGCCATCTCTGGAATCTTTATTCAACTTTATTGTGATTTCAAATAAATTTGTAATCACCACAGTGTTTACAAATAAATAAATAAAAAAGTTATTGAATTCTTTTTAGCAATGTTAATTACTTTGATATACTTTAATCACTTTTTTTATCATAAGTACATTTTAGAATTTTACAATTTTGTCAATGTTTTGCTTTTCAACTAAAATATAGCTTAAGAACATACTGTACTAGAAAGCAAACAAACATCAATAGGCTAAATTCAGCCTCAGTATTGCCCGTCTTTTTGAAGTGCCTTAAAACTATTTTATTATTTATAAATTTGGTTTTTATAATTGCAAAATTTTAAAATGCTTGGACATGGTTGAATATTTATTGTGTATTTTTGACCATTTATTTTAGAGATATAATATTGATTGGCCCTAAAGCTGACCTCAGCTTCAGAATACTTTGACTTTAGAAGCCCACCATTAGAGAAGTATCAGTCATTAACTGTTGAGACAGTCAGAAATTCAGTCACGTTGAAAAGGCCCTTGTCACCTTTGTGTTCATTATCCGTGCCTAAGAATCAGCAGTCTGTAACTTGTGCTTGATCTGCTGCCATATAAAGGCTGATTAAAAAAAAAAAAAACATGTCAAGGATTAATATTATGAGATGTGTTTATGTAATTATTCACTCTCCAGTTACTTCATAAATACTGAACTTCTCCACATTTACAGGGCAAACAACATCTTGCAATAATATTTCTATATTACTCTCAAAAAATGATTTAAAATGAACTGAAACAACACACTTTTTGAGTGTTTTGGGAAAACTTAATTGTTTTATGTGTAAATCCACTTAAATTTGTAAAAAAAAAAAAAAAAAAACTAATAAGTAAACTTAATTTCTTCATGTTGTGCCAAAAGAAAAATTAATTGTGTGGAACCCAGCATTTTTTTACAGTGTATTATACTGAAGTAATCTGGCACATGTTTTGTTTATTTATTATTATTATTTTTTTTTTTGTTAATGCAACATCAAGGCTATTCGTAGCTTTTTCATTTAGTGGCTAATTCATATTATTGTGTACAATATCAATCAGTTAGTATCAATCAGTTAGTACAATTTGCTCATCCTAAAGTGAGGGGTAGGGTTAGGAGTGGAATTTGGGGGCACACCTCATTTTAAAAATTGTATGTTTTCATAAGAAAGAAATCATATGAATTTGTACAAATTGGCCACTTTTCTCACAATACTGTACTAAAATAGTTAGGTTTCCTTGTGAGATCTGGTTGTTTTTTCCACTGAAAGCTTCCAGCTTGCTCTGAAGCTCACCTTTTACAGCACTTGAGAAACAAAGTTTGACAGCTTAAAAGCTCAGTGCAAAACCAAGGTGAAATGGAATGATTGTTTCAGCAAATGGATTTTACACACTTTAAAGGTAGAATAAGTGTCAATGTAATGTTATTTTCAAACGCAATAAGCACAAATTACTTGAACTAGCATAATAAAACTTTGTCGTAGTAGAACTGAATCCTGTCACTGGACATTTCACTTGCTAAACAGGTAGACAGCTACATACAGTACTACAATTTAGCAAAAAATGTAACCACAGACATTTAGCTTTCCTTAGCATGTGTTGTATTATTCAGAATGACTGTCTAACATTGTCTAACAAAGTTTTTTTTTTTTTTTTGCCTGGAAAGCTTTGCCCATTTCAAAGACTATAGATGCAGCTCTTCACTCAAAAATAAACCACAGTCAGCTGGTTTCTTTCAGGTAGTCTCTCAGGAGGAGGCCGATCTGATCGATTACAGCTACAGGGGGTCTTCTGCATGCTGGCAGAATGTTCTAGTCTTCCACACACTTTGGCTTTCTACAATAAATAACACATCTACTCTCTTTTCTTCCTCTCCTGCACCTTTCTCATCTCTCCTCGTCTATCACTGGCCTCTGCCACTTTGTGTTCTTCTCTCTCTCCCCTTCTTTCGCGATTCCTGGATGCCCTCGGATGGCAGGCTCTTGATGGAAACGAGTAGTGGAGAGAATTGATTGGTCTACTTCAAGGTGAATGCTGATTGTAATTGCACACGGCCTTATTTGGCTCTCCTGCTGGACAAACTCAGGAAGTCAAAGGCTCTCTGGCTTCAGAGTTTCTGTGATTTCAGGGTGGTTTGCTTTTGCTGATTTGTCTTATCAGCGGTATCAGTTGTATTTAACATCACATTGTTGTATTTGACATTATTAGACACTTGGGAAATATTTTAAATTGACAGATCTAATTATTAGGAAACATTTCTATACCTGTTTGCACACCTTTAAGGCAATACTTATTACAGTTTATCAAGGTGAATGTCTTTGAATGATGTACAGTGTTAGGTATAGACCATGTTGAGGGATGTAAATCAAAACAACTGTCCCAACTTCTTTCCTGTTTTACATTTTTAATTTTCATAGCTTTTGAGAAACCACAAAGGAGCCACATATTGAAAAAAACATGTTATGATAGCTGTTTTAACATTAAGTTATGATTAAATTGCCTCTTGTTACAGTTATGAAATAGTCTGGTAACAAGCAGGAAATGTTCATGGGCCAATTATATCACCACACTGAAATGCTCTATACTGAAACCCGGTGTCAATATGGCACAGGTACCTATGTAACCGGTATGCACCGGACCAAATCAGAATATGAATTTTGGTGCCTTATTTCAATGTCACTGGTTCTGCGACAATGACGTAAGAAGCATCAAGGGGTACATCAAAGGCACACATAGGTATACTTTGTGTCACACCATCTCTAAACATTTAATTGTAAACAACTTTGAGGGATACGGACAATGTTGTCAATGTTAGGCATTTGTTTTTTTCTTAGCAATGTATTGAGGGCAACACGCGTACTATGAAGCTCCAGTGAGCGACTCCTTTCAAATTCATTTACACGCTTGACCACAATTATCCAATTTGCTTAATCTAAAAATTCTAAAGTATGGTTATTTTTTACAATCAAGGATTCTGACACACCAACATGAAGCAGATGATTTACAAAAGTTCTGTGTAAGAGGGAAACACATCAAACCTATTGAAACATATGAGAACAACTTAGAGGAATGCACTTGACAGCTTGCCACATTATCTGACATTTTCAGTGACTACAATTACATGGACATAAGTAATCAAAATATTTGCCTCCATATAAATAAGACAATAATATGATTAAGATTATTAAATGAGTTGCTTTTTGAATGTTCCTTTCACGATCCTGTTTTACATGTTATAGCACATAAATTAATGTCATTGCGTCACCATGCTATACACATTTCCTCCGAAGTTTCAAGTAAATTAAATTTTTCATCCTTACCTGCAGTGCGGCAGTTTCACTTTTATTCAGGAACATTTCATTCATGCCCCTGTGA
Source organism: Danio rerio (assembly GCF_052040795.2). NCBI lineage: Eukaryota > Metazoa > Chordata > Actinopteri > Cypriniformes > Danionidae > Danio > Danio rerio. Next base: position 40,712,009 of record NC_141027.1, read on the forward strand.
CCAACTGAGGTATTGGTTGCGAGTATGAAGTAGACTCTGGTGAAAGAGTGTTGTTATAATGGAATTTGATAGGCTACTGCACGCCTAATGGAGAGAAAAACACTCTGCATTTCGTGATGCGGGTGTCTGGGGTCCTTTACTGACTTGGTAGGTGCAGAGAATAGTGTCAAACAGCCATATGTGTATGGCTCATCCTGTCGCAAAATGTGGCGAAAAGTCCTACATAATGGTTATTTTTTGATTGCGGTGTTTACATGTAGTACTGCATTTCAATAAAGAATCTAAAATATGCATACTCCACATGGTAATTCGATTTCTGTTTAGTTTGGTTATGGCTTTAGTCAGTTTAAGATAATCAAAAATCTGTTTACGTAGTAGACAACTAATCAGAGTACTTTCTTAATCAAAAATAAAATCGGAGTTTTGGTATTCATGTAAATGCAATTAGGTGACTCAAGCTCCAACTTGGGTTGAGTCGATTGACAAAGGCATCTTCCATCGCCAATGGCTAATAGACATCACGATGCTGAGCCGGCACCAGGATCCTCTGCCCTGTCGCAGCAGCAACCTGCTTGCGAAAAATACACAAAGCCCCGTTTATACCAACCAAGTTTGTCGATGCCATTATAACGACAAAGATCACTCTGCCTATTTATGCCAGAGTTCAGCAGAAAAGGTGATTTACAGGTGGTAATTTGTGTGTTACTTGTCTTTATTTAATTATCATTTGGTTATGGGTAAAACAAAGACCATGCGGGTCAACCAGTTGAAACAGTAGGCTACAAATAATTTATTTGTTATGAATGAATGAATTAATTCACCGTCCTCTACGCTGACGATGCCATCGTCCATCGCAATGTTTCACACTAGACATTGTATGATGCCAAATTGGTTGACATCGCCCAACCCTAGCTCCAACCCTAGAAAAAAAGCTTGATTTTGATGACAGCCTTTCCACATGTTAGTAGTAAGCTAACATATTGTTAATTGCATAATGGAAATCTTGCATTCATGCTAACAAACTATCTATCTAAAAGAAATATATTAGTAATTTTCAAATATAAAAAAATAATTGATATACATCTTAAACTTTAACTATATTGTAAAAGAAATGATTAAAATGATCTTTTTAGTCAAATAAAACGTTTTTCTAGAGTCATCCACCATAATTTTTTGGCTCAAAAGTATTGGTTTGGGCATTGTTTTGGCACAAGTACTTTTTTAAATTTTTGATATATCACCGGTATTGAAATAACTCTAAACGATACCCCGCCCTAGGTAGCCATTTTATTCTCCATGCCATATGTTTTTTTGTTTTACTTGAGAGGTATATACTGTTGCATGCATAAAAAATTATATAGTATTGCGTTCTTGGTCCAGCTACTATCTATTCAAGTGTGTGTGTGTATGTGTGTGTGCGCGCATGTGTGTGTATATGTTTTCTTTCTCTGTAATGGAAAAGAGTGTGCCCAAGATGCCCTCTTGAAAGCAGTAGTGTTCGGTCTCGCTCACTTGTGTTTTGTGAACATACACAGAGAGAGAGAGAGGAGAGAGAGGAGAGAGGGAGAGGGAGGAAAAAACAAAGACAGGCACCCTTCACTTCAAAGCAAGCGGGTGACATTTAGGGTCCTCTGTGTTCAAAGCCCCCATTTTGCTTTTGTAGTTCCTCTTTGAGTATAATTAATATATTTCCTCTTCTAAAGGACTTGTTGGGAGTTGGATTAGCACACGGCTTCAACCAGTCTCTGCTTATTTCATTATGCAGCTGCACTAAAAGAGAAATTCATGAATATGTCTCTTTGTTTGATTCCCCTCCACCCCCTAGTATTTTCATTAGAAACAAGTTAGCTTATGACCATATCTGCTACCACAGAGACTGAAAACACACACACACACACACACACACACACACACACACACACACACAAGCTGTAAAGAAAAACTTAGTTTAATTTTCAAGGCAGTTGACAGAATGACAACTAAAATTATTTTTTTCTACTGAGAAAAATGCCTTTATTTCAATGACATTGTCTGTTTTCATACTGATTTCACATCCTTTGTGCTGCAGTGAAAAGCTATTTGATCAGATTCTCCGTTTATCCTTTGGTTTCTCATTAACTCAGCTGTCAGTGCGTCTTCTGTCTGCTTTTTAATCCTGTATTTCCCACTATACCTTTTTGTCTGCAAATCAACTCATCAGGCTTATTGTCACAAGGCTCTGTGAGCTTTTGTCTTGTGATTAGTGGTGTTGCATCCAGAAGTTTGACTCTTTTTTCATGCATTTGACCTGAACATTATTAAGATTGAATGGATGAGTGCTGTAAAAGATTTATGTACTTCCCAACCCAAAATATGGTTTCTTTTATTTAAGGGGCATGCATTACCTTGCTTTTTCATTTTCTCACATACCACAAAATATCTGATTTGTTTTATGTAAACTGAAATTCTAATATGGCAAGAGATTGATTTATTTAACTAGGGTTATTTGTTTGACTGACTCAGGCCCAATGCCAATTCTACCCCTTAGACCTTCCCCTTGCCCCTACACAACGTTTTGCAAAATCATGTGAAGGGTTCGGAGTGTCCCAATTCTGTTTAGTTTGAAGGTGTAGGGCTAAAGGGAAGTGCTAGATGGCCCTTGAAACAGAGATTTTTAAGGACCACACTAGAATCCAAAAGGTACCAAAATTTCCCCAAATACACTATGTACAACGGCAACATGCCTGCACACGAGTCTGGAGATGCACAAATTTAAGCTTTTTTTTTGGGCATTTTTAAGAATTTCACAACAAAGAAGCATATGTTTTAATACATTCATAACAACATTTTTGCTTTATTCATCATGCTTTAAAAGTTCTCAAATACATAATAATAACTACTGTAAAGTAGTCTCACAGCATAGTTTCACATCTGTCACTGGTTGGCACTCAAATACCCTGTCAGAAAAGTCTAGTGGCTGTGAATGATCTTTTTACAGTGTCTGGTAGAACGTTGATGTTGTTTTCTTGTGTTTACAACGATGAATAGGGTCATAGTGAAAATACACAGTTTAGTTTCAAGCTTATTGCCACATTATATCGTTATGAAAACATGATATAGTTGCCTTTAGTGATTTCCTCAAGATAAATACCAAAAAATAATGCAACTGGAATAACTACAGCAGTCGCCATCGCCATCGCTATCTAATATGAACCAACAGATTGCGACGACATATTATGATGTGTGCAAGTATTGTAGTGCTGTCCCATTACTCATGGGTAAATGTGAAGCCATTTCCACACTCTTTTTCAAGGGCTAAGGGGTTGGGGTAAGGGTTAAAAATAATAGATTTGGAATTGGGCCTAAATCTATCAGCATTTAGGCATCTACAGTAAGTTTTAAGATGAAAACTTTGATATTTCAATAAACTAGCTGTAAACACCTTGACCTGGAATGGGTTTCTCTATAGCGGTGTGCTCATCTCTTGTAGATAAACTCACATTTGCTCTTTGACTGGCAGAAGAAGATCTTGTGTGTCAGTCATAGAGGTGTAGTGCTGGACCATGGCTCTGTCCTGTTTATACAAGTCTCATTCATTCTCTCTTGTGTATGCTAACTTATTCCTCTCTCCTCTGGAGCTTTTGTTTTTTTTATCATTTTTCTTGCTGTATGCAATTTTCTAGAAGGTCACAGCATAAATATTTGTATTTTTGCGAAAAGAAAAACACACTTTTATACCCCACTCATTGGTGATTTTTGTGTTTTCACCAATAGCACTTCACCTCATCCTCAACAACATTATTTTAGTCTCTGTCTTGAGAGTGCCATGAAATAGCATGACCTATGGCTCAGTGTTAATTTTGACAGCAGATTTTAATTTAGTTTTAGTCTTAGTCTTTTGACCAAAATTCCACTTTACATTTAGTCATATTTTAGTCTTCTGAATCAGTTTAGCTTTAGTCTAATTTTAGTCATCAACATTTCATAAGATTTTAATCAACTTAATCTATTCTATCATTAGTAGTATGTAAAATTATGTCTCGGCAAGAACAGTAGAAAATGAATACCATGACCATGTTACCCATGTAATAACTTTTAATGGACAATCTAATGGTGTCAGTTCTCTAAAGGTCAGCAAAAGGCTATACTGTTTCAGTTAACCAAAAGCACACACTTGGCTAAATAAAAAAGATCGAGTTTACTGTGAATTTTGGGCTGATTCCCTGGCATTCTGGTGTGGTTTTACATTTGTTGGTTTTACCAGCGATTGTACCAACGATTTGCTGTCTTTTTGTCTTGACAACAAACGTGAATCTTCTTTTTCACCTAGCTGTTGCCATCTCATTATACATAGTTTATTCGGACAGATGCCCGTAGGAATGATGTCATCACATCCGGCGTCTATTGTGGATCAATTACTTTTTAAATGTGTTTGTATGGGTGTGTGTGTGTGTGTGTGTGTGTGTGTGTGTGTGTGTGTGTGCGTCGAGCATCACACACCAAGATTTATTCAGATTTTATATTTACCAAAATACATCCCCGATTCACATGCCTGTCTTGTTTTTTGTAATCCAAAAAAAAAAATGACAGTATATTTTTATTTTAGTTGTTGTCATCATCACTTCGTCTAGTTTTTGTCTGTAGAAACTTGTTTGTCACAAAAAATTATAACAATTTTTTTGGTCAACGAAATTAACACTGCAATGGCTACATTTTAAGTAAAGCACCCTCTAACTAAATTTTAAATATTGTCATGTTGTGTGCAGTCATAAAATTACCAGCGTTACCAATCTAAATGCACTGTGTACCTTTTAGACCATTCCTTAAATGCTATTTTTGTGTTGTTCTGGTTATAGTTACCACAATTTACATTTACGCAATTGACAGGGGCAATCGAAATGGAATTAATAGTTAATACATGGTACACATTGTACCAGTGTGTGTGTGTGTGTGTGTGTGTGTGTGTGTGTGTGTGTGTTCCTGGGGATTGAAACCAATGTTTGTTGCACTCCGGTAATAATTTGGTGAATCCCAAATTATTATTAGATGAAAGGACACACCAGTCTATGCCCGGTTGTATGTATGGGCTTTTAAACTAATATTATAAAATATGCTTGAGAAATTTACATATGAATGTGAAAGGAGCCAATACATATGTGAAAGTAACACAGCGCAATAGCTTTCATTTCAGCTGTGGCACACTGTTTATAATATAGATACCTGGAAGAATCACAGAGCAGTTTTCACAGTGATGGCATAGAAGAACATTTTAGTAAAAGTTCTTCATATTGTTAGGAACATTTTCATCCATACAACCTTTTTTTAATTCATAAAAAAAAAAAAAATTATGTGAAATGAAAAGGTTCCATTGGTGTTCACTGAACAATATTGCCAGTAAAAAAATATATTCTCAAAGGTATATAAATATTCTGATGGGTGTTTTGAGCTAAACCTTTACAGACACATTTTGGAGCTACAAAAGACTTATCCTAAATTTTTTAAAAAGGGTATAATATGTGCTCTTTAATCAACAGGGTCAAGGAAGATTTGCAAGCATTCACCTCACATTCAATGCCAGTAATTTGAACAGTGATGAAGATCAAAGTTTTTATTGCCTTCCATTCTAAAATGCCAGCTGCTAATCCCTCTCAAAAACTAAGGGTACCCCGATGAGCACCCTTCAATAAGAGAAAAACTGAGAGGAAGATGAAGAAAAAGACACAAAAAGAAAAGTGAGAGAAGAAGATAAAGCCTGGAATGAATTATGTATCGCTCCTAAGAGGAATATCGCTTCTCTTGGTTGGGCTCTCTATCTCGCTCTTTAAATCGATACAGGCTCACTGTCACGGGTCACTACCCAGTGTGCACCAGGGTACCACTGTGCTTCCAAAGTAAGCCATCCCTTGCTCCCCCGTCCAGCCGCTCTCATGGTGATAAGTCTGCCATATCTGAGCCTTAGCTCCAAGAGGACAGACTCTTTCAATTTAACTCCAATATCCGCGTCTGATTGAGTAGCGTAGGCCGAGCGGAGCAGAATTCATATATTCAGCGCTCTTCAAGGTTTGCGTGGGGGCTCTTGGCCATGGGGAATGCATCGAGAGTGTGTTATTATAACCCTGCTCTGAGTGAGACGTGTCATGTGGCGCTGCATCTGTCACCTCCGTATTGTGGAAAGCAGCACAGATATCCCCTCAGATGTACAAAATGATCTTTTTATAATGATTGCAATGGTTTTTTCTGGAAGATCACATAGAGTAATTTATTTTCTGAGTGCAATTCAAACTAAGTTCATTTGATAATGCATAATGTTGATTACTGCTAAATTTCAACTTGTTCTTTTTTTGCCCTGTTATGCTTTTTCAGATGTGACCCTTCAGGTATTGTATAATGTAGTTGTTTGTGAATAGAAATATTCTGCAAAGTTTTAAGATGCATTATAAATAACGTTTCAAGAGTTTACAATTAGCTGATAATTGATTATAAAGTGAATTTGGCATGCTGTCCCAGGAGAGAGCCCTGAGCTCATAAGATCCTCGATCAGGTAGATCTCAAGAACTCCCCTGCTGTAGTAGCTAATGAACAGATAGTGATTACTCTTAAAAGATAGCTACTTAAAAGGTGCATGTCTATGGTGCCGATTTGTATTAGTCAATTACTTTAAGTTTCATGTTTTTGGATAGTGGGAGGAAACTGGGGAAGAAGTAGGAGGACTAGGGGTGGAAGGATGGATTCTTCAAAACGAAGATGACTGTGATATAGATATTAGGGTATTTATAGTGGCTTAGGAATCGTCTGATTGGTGAATCATAAATTGGATAATGTAGGGCCAGCCGCAAGCATTAGTAAGCACGTGATCCTCTCTAAATTAGTTTATAAATAAACTTCACTCATTATCACCCAATATAAAGAACCTGTGCATCCTGATTACTGCATTTTGTTCTGTGTCCTGATTGGCTCTAGACCATTGTAAATCAGTCTACTCAGTTCTGTGTCTCCTATAAAGTACAGAATGCGTTCAGGTTGCCAAATTTATCGCTACATTTGTACGCTTTTTGGTACCTTTGGAACAGTGGAAACGGCCATAAAAGCATACTGAACCATATCATACCATACCATACCACATAAGAAAAAAAAATTGTGTTCTAAAGTGGAGTAAAGGCTGTTTTCTCCCTGTGTGGTAAAACTCTTTTACTTTAACACTGCAATTTACTACTTCTTCCAAAGACATCGCCTCACAGCAAGAAGGTCACTGGCTTGAGTCCCAGCTGGGTCAGTTGGCATTTCTGGTTGGAGTTTGCATGTTCTCCCCATGTTTGCTTGGGTTTCCTCCAGGTCCTCCGGTTTTCTCTCAGTCCAAAGACATTAAGTGGATGTTTCCAAGTGTTGGGTTGCAGCTGGAAGGGCATCCACTGCGTAAAACATATGCTAGATAAGTTGGCGGTTCATTCCACTGTGGCGACCTTTGATTAATAAGGGGTCTAAGCCAAAAGGTAAATGAATGAATGAATGAATTAATGATATATTGTTATAGTGAAATTACATGACACCTTTATGGATTATCTCATTCATATCTAGAGCAGGAACTTCTCAGCAACCATTGGCAGGAATATCTATATCTTGTCTATCATAAAACAGTGAGTTAAAGTTGCACGAGACATTGATTTTTACTATTGTTCTGGCTGTTGCTGACTATTATTATTATTTTTTTAATCAAGTAGGTTTTTGTCCCTCGTGTGTAGGTAGTTTGCATGTTTACTGTTTAGTATCTCTACAACTCACTTGGAACTTAATAGAACCGTAAGAAGTACCAGATACCAGTAGAAACCCCCCAAAACAAAAGTCATGCCCAGCAGTACCATGCAGTAGAAAATCAGCAAAAAGTCGTATTGGCTTGGAATGACATAAAGCAATCATTTTAGGTCCTCTTGTATTAAATCCAGAGTGTTCCTTTATAAAGATAATGTTTTTTTTTTTTTTTTAAATAAGAAGATGCACATAAACTCTCATGTAACAGAGTTTTAAAAAAATTCATAAACAGATGAATAAAGCAGTTCATACTCAATTAATAAATCTGGTTAAAAGCAATACACTGTTTGCTATACAGTCAGACAACAGTTAATGAAAAGGTGTAAATTCTGTCACAACACTGTGATGTTGGCGTTCGTATTCGTGGCCTTACACAGTGCCGAACTAATTACCTGCCTGAAGGGTGCTGTGGAGAGAGTGGCCCTCTGGATATTTTTCTACTTCACACAACACCTCTCTTTTCCTGTCAACACACTGGGGACACATCCCTCTCTTTCTCCCTCTCCCTCTCTCTGACGCTCTTTCCATCCATCGCTTCGGCCGAGGAGGTGTCACATTATCACCTGGAGGTGTAAACAGCCGAAGAATTACCTTTTCCACACCGATTTCTCACGTACACACACTTTTCAGAACACACACATACGCTCAGGTACCTATATACACTGTCTTCAGTCCCGAGATGAGTCTTTCTCCCTCTCTCAATCCATTTTTTACCACATAGACATGTTTGCCCTAAGTGATTCTTAAACTCTTTCACCTTACTCCATTCTTTTACATTTGCTTAGGCCTCTCTTTGCTGTTTTCTTTCCACATACAGTATACACCTCTTTGTCCCCTCTTTCTCCTGGCTTGCCATTTTTTTTTTTGGTTTCTATCTCTCTTTGTCTCTCTTTCTCTCTCTTGATCTGATGGATGGCTCACAGAGGTGAGAACTCCTCTGATGTCGCCAGTCTGTGTCCTCTGTCAAAAAAGCCTCCTAAATATCACCCTTGCATAATGCAAATCTTGCATATTTTTCATATCTTATGCATTTTACCTTTCCCTTTTTTTCGAGTGTAGATGTGTTTACTGGATGCAAAGCTCAGAATACATTTATCCCCTTCTATACTGATAAATGACTCTTTACCTAAAGGTATGTAAATATTTGGTAACACTTTCTGTGAAGCCTGTAAGTATGATGCTTTATAGGGGTATTCTTAGTGCATAATCCACTACCTTATTATGTTTTATCACCTCATTAATAGTGACAGTTAAAGAAGTGTTTCTAATTTATTAAAATGCATGCATGATGCATCAATGTGTAAATAACTGTATATTGAAATGTATCCTTGGTTATTTTCAGCATTAGAGCAAATATAAGCAATAAGTTGCACGATAAGTAATTAAAAAGTACTGATATACAGTCAATATGCAAGATTCAAGTGACCATAAGAATCCTTTTGTTATATATTATGAGTACATCCCTGTAAATAACTATCATTTTAAGCAGTAAAAAGACATAAGATATTTACAATACAGTTCAGATGCTAGGAAAAAAAATCCTCGTTGGATAGAGGCATGTTCAGTATTGTTACTGTTGTTATGATTATTCATAACTTGATACTACACTTTGATACAACACTTTTGACACTTTGACACTGTGACAATGAAACAATATTTTCAAAACATTACGCATTCATAATACTACATTAAAGAAATAGTTCACCATTTACTCACTTTCAAGTGGCTCCAAACGTTTATGAGATTCCTTTATTCTGTTCAACACAACGAAAAACATTTTAAAGAAAGTTGGATGATATTAAGTGTGTTTTCACACACGGCTTATTTAGTTCGGTTGAATCGCACTAGAGTTTGAGCACCAAAAACGGACCAAAGGAGCGTACCGAGACCTCCTTAAGGGGTTAACAGCGCTTTACCAACAATTGTTAACCAAGAGAGAGAACACTGGCATTTTCCTGCATGTTAATTCTGACTAATCGAAAAACAGTTAAGGAAATACATTCAATAACATCTAGCTAATGAGTGATGTGGATTTTGTTACATGACTGCGTTTTGGTTCTTTTCTACTGATTCGAACCAAATCAATTAGCATGGTGTGAAAAAGACCCAAAAATGGCAGACAAATGCTACAATGTATCATTTGTTGCTCTTGGTCCAGACCAAATGAACCACACGCTAAAATATTATAATTCATTTTTAACAGAAGAAGAAAACCAAAACATGTTTGAAACAAGGAGTGTGAGTAAAGGGTAATATTAATGCATTATATAATATGATGGGCATCATAGAAACAGTTACCATTTTTTATTTAGTTATATTTTATACACTTTTAAACAGTCTTTTGAGCTTTGATTATAAAAGGCAATGTCACTGATTCTGCAAAGGCAATTGAAAAATGCTTTTCATGTTTGACCTGTAATAGTTTCTATGAAATTACGCTTATTTATATTTTTCATTTTTATTTCTTCCTTCTAAAGAACAGGTCTGCCGGTGTTAAAGCTCTCAAAAACAAAGAAGTGTCTTTTAAATGCGTAGTTGATCTAAAAATGTACTCGCCTTCATGATGGTCCAAATTGTATGACATCATATTAAAAAATAACAATAATAGCCTTTCCATTTTTGTGCTGAGTGGTTAGCTATACTCAGTTTTCCCATTTCAGAAGCGAAATGCTACACAATAGATGTGTGTAATATACTGTAGCTGTGCCATAAATGCCGGTGCATGAACTCGTAGGTGCTGTTTGCAGCTGGCTGTTTGTGTGTTTACCGTTGTTTCCCTTTGTGTGAATGTGTTTGTATTTGCCTGAGTGTATTTCCACTTTGCCAGACTGTGTAAGCTCCTGCAGTTGCTCCATGTGGTCTCTTCACTCTCTGGCAGTATCGCAGGGTCTGATGTTGGCAGTTCCACCCTGCCAACCCCGGCAGGCCTCAGCCAGACAGAACACTGGCCACATTCATTACACATTCCTGCAAACACTGCCAATGTCACCAGCGCTACATGCACTGGAAGAAAGCTCGCTTGTTACTAGCACTAAAGAAATTAGTCTAATCATCATTGTGAAGTGCAGTTTATTTATTCATTATGTTAAATCATTATTGCTTTATTGATGACCATGGAATAGGGGTGTAGGATAAAGACCAAAAATACAATCTTAATTGTTTTAATCAGTAATAAAAATTTGAATTAAATCATATTTGCTGAATGTGATTTTGTTCTGGAACCTTGGACGGTTTAGGCAAATCATTATGATTAAATTAATATGACTTTAAGACTGCTAGTGAGTAGTGACAAGCCTTAAAGCCCCGTGAAATTTAAATACATTTATTTTTTATGTTAATATGTTAGTTTAAAGGATATCTATAAGCTAGTGTGCTACAAAACACTGCCAAACTTAACATTCACAAACATCCAAAGCTTGCAATTTGTCAATGTCATTTACATCTACATCACCTCATACAGCACTTCAGTTTCTCACCAAATCTTGACCAATCAAATGCTCTCTAGTATCTGACATGCCCCATCCCCTTCAGACACCTCTCATTTGCTTTTCATTTCCTACTTGAGCTTAACCACTCTCAATGGAAGAGCTGTGATAGAAATAAAACACTATTGGCTGTCCTGCCCTGTCTTTGTTTCAATTGAGATTATGTCAAACATCGAACAAAAATGCACATTTCAAAGCACTTCACGGGACGTTTAATGAGTCTTTCACTGAATCATTCATTTAAATGATTACTTTGCAGTGGCTAGATCGTTTAGACAAAAGCGAAGTGACTGTATGAATGTGTCATTAAATCTTTGACTGAAATTATTTGTTTAAAAACAGATGCATTCAGGAAGAATTTAGCTGTTTCAGCTGTGTTTGGATCTATTTCAATGGGTGAAACTGAAAATAACAACCAACAGAATTATCATCAATATTGCATACCCTTAGTATTGCATATGAAGAGGTTTAAAGGGCACCTATGGTGAAATATCTACTTTTCAAGCTATTTGGACAGACGTATGTGTAGGTATAGTGTACACACCGTCATATTGGAGTGATATAAACACACCTAGTCCTTTTTTTTTGTCAATTTAACAACATAAAAATGGTGGATCAATTGGAGTGTTTTTTTTTTTTTTTTTCGTGACGTAGGAGTGTGGTCCCCCCGCCCACCAATATTGATTGACAGGCGTGCATTACTTCAACATCAGTTTGTTGTTTCACGTCCACCATTTTTTAGAGTGTGAGTCAAAGCAATGTTAACAAAGGAACACCCTTGCTCTATTTTTAGATGTAAGGCTCATTGGGCTCAACACAAGATCAACTTATGATTGCTCTCATCGGCGCCATTGTTTGTAACTTTAGGTGGGTTTGCAAACATGTGTACTTTTCATTGCTTCTTCCTTAAACTTCAGCCATTTGCATTTCTCGCTTAAACAGAAGCTCCCTGTGATCTTATTGGTGCAGCTGGAAAGTGCAAGTGCATTTCCCCACATGCGCGTCCCTCCATTGGAAAAAACAAACTTGCCTTTAGCAGGTCGCACACCAGAAGCCCAGCCACAGCCAAGGACACTGTTCATATTTCTGCCGCGCCATAGAGCGCCATCTGAATAGTTTCATTTTAAATAACACGGGAATGTGTGTCGTCTCGCGGCTCTGAGCGGTGCATCCGGTGCCTCAGTTAAAACTCAGTGTGCGTGGTTATTAGTCTCGGTGTACAAGCTTGGAACTTTAAACTAGCACACAGTTGGCTGTAAAACTAGACCCCAAACTAGACCCCAAAATTACACATGTTAACACAATATAATAAAAAATCTGACTTGTGTTTTGAACTGAACCTAAACTGGCACACTCAGAAGAACCATAATAATAATACTAAATCTTAAAAAAAGGGTAAACTAGGTGCCCTTTAAGAGGATTGTGTTTATGGTGTGCAAAGCAATGTGTGCTAATTCTTTATTTGAAATAAAAAAGCCATGTTTTTTTTTCTTATATCTTACCTTAATCTTATGCTATTCAGGTAACATGAAAACATATTTCCTGGTTCCTCCAAAGGTCCTCCCTAACATGTTGTGATCTAGCCTAATGTGGTATTATTCAAGGATTCACCAGGAAATATTATTCCACTATCATAACAAGCAATTCGGCATCTAGTGTGAAAATCGACAATGCTCTAAAATAATGTTTAACATGTGTCTTTTTATATTTATTCAGTTTATAATCATGTGTAAGTAACAGGAAACATTCACATATTTTACGTGAACCTAATTTTATTATTTCAAATGTAGAATGCACAGAAAATGGCCACATAAAGAGACATTGCATGCGCTGGTGAAGATTGTGGGTGTTTACAGGGGTTTGATGGATAAATATGAATTTGTTTGTAGCTAAATTGTTAAAAGTGCTAAACAGATTTTCCCATCGTTTACATCCTTGTTTAAGTTTATACTTCCTTGCTACAACATACCATTAACAATAGAAGCCATGCATGTAAGATATCTATTTTAACTAATAAAAATACTTACAGGTTGTGGCTCACAATCCACAACCTATTCTATTACTGCTGGAACTGCTCTTTCTTTGAGGAGAAATCTTTTGGCTGAATCCATCACTGAACTGAGATGGATTCTGGAAGCTGTCTTTTGTCATATGCCCTGCATGCACAGATAGCTTGGCTATATCTTTTTTTTTTATAATTCTCTGGAACATAATTAAAAATAAATTGTAACCACTTCACTCTTTGTGTCATGTCTCTTGGATGCCCAAATACAAAAACAGATCAAGCTCTTTAAAAATAGCACCATTTGCATGGCGTTTTAGCTTTCTCTGCTATTAACATTACAGCGCCTCTGTGACCATGCCCCTTCACTGCATGTTTCCTGGGGTGTAAAGCAAAGGGGTTATGACATCATTAACTAAGATGTAATTTTTTTTAGTCTTCAAATTTTGTTCGCTGTAGGGTTTGCTAAGCTCTGTATCAAAGCTAATGTCTCCATATGCGGTGAACTTATGTTCCACAGCTACATTATACAAAAAAAAATAAAAAATTAAATTAAAATAGTATATCGTAGCGGACCACCCCTTTAATGACATTTAATTTAACTAGTTTTCTATCCTGTTCCTAAATAAAAAATAACAGAATTGAATGCTTAAAGTAAAAATGGGTGGGTTTCCTCTGGGTGCTCCGATTTCCTCCACAGTCCAGACACATGCGCTGTAGGTGAATTAAATAGGCTGTGTGTGTGTGTGTGTGTGTGTGTGTGTGTGTGTGTGTGTGTGTGTGTGTGTGTATGAGTGTGTATGAGTGTTTACCAGTGCTGGGTTGCAGCTGGAAGGGCATCTGCTGCGTAAATCATATGTTGGCTAAGTTGGCGGTTCATTCAACTGTGGCAATCCCTAATAAATAAAAAGACTCGTGAAAATGAATGAATGAATGAATGAATTAATTAATTAAGTAAAAATAGTTCTTGTTTGTAATATACTGTCGCATGATTTACCAGCGATCTTTTATAGTTTCTTTTCACCATCTAGTCCTGGTCCAAGTTGGCTAATTGACTTCTTGAATGGCTTAACAAGACAAAAATACATTCTTCTTCAGTATTTTGTCTTGTTTTCTTGTACAAATGTCTATACAATCCTAATACATGATGCAATTACTTTAAAAGATCTTTCGAAACTTTTATTCAAAATTATTAACATAACAAAAAAATAATAATAATGGAATACAATTGAACTGCTGTAAAGTTGGCCATTCTAACAGTGGGCTCAATTGAAATTTGCTCTGTTTTGGAGCCAGGAGCGGCTAAGACTAGCGGAATTTCGGATGAATTGCAGTTTTAGCTACTTCCGTATTGGCATCCTGAGAGAGAGCGGGAGGTTGCCGCTTGGTCAGGAGCGCATTATGAGGGGCTAAACACAGACAAATCAAATTGGCGAATGTCCCATGTTATAATGCCTTTCTGAAATAATGTAAATGTAAAGTTCAAATAAGCTTATATTTCATCCCAATCAATTTCTCTTCGTTTAGTAAGAGAAGTTGGCTAATTGACTTCTTGAATGGCTTAACAAGACAAAAATACATTCTTCTTCAGTATTTTGTCTTGTTTTCTTGTACAAATGTCTATACAAGCCTAATACATGATGCAATTACTAGAAGATCTTTCGAAACTTTTATTCAAAATTATTAACATAACAAAAAAATAATAATAATGGAATACAATTGAACTGTTTTAATTATATAGTCAAATAATTCGTTTAAAGCATAAACTCCTTTAATTTTATTTTTTTTTTAAACTGTATAAATATGTCATTTTTCATTTCAAAAAGTAATGTTTGTTGATGTAGATATTTGTTCTGGAAAAGGAGACAAAACGCTAAATAATAAATTGTAAATTTTTTTCTATTTAATTTTTTTCATCATGCTAACTCACAGTCTATCTCGCAGTCTCTCTGTTAAGTCATATAGCCTTGTCTAAATGTATGCAAATTGATTAGAAGCCAAAATAAATCCTCTCATTTTGTTAATCTCTCACCTGAAATTTATGTAATACCTTTTTTGTTGGATCATTTTGTACTTTTCATTAGAATAACATTTGTCATCACGCAGAAGCATTGATTTTCACTGTCTATTACATCTGTTTTAAGCATGTGCTTATACTCTACTTAAGCTTTAAGTGCATATGCTTATTGTAAACCCTGCATCATAAACTCTCAACCACCCACAACCTGTATAAGAGGCCTTTTTAACCCCAGTCCCTGCATCTTGATGACATGAATCATCTCTCCTCATCAGACATAAAAAATATACATTTTGAACCTGAATTGTTCTTGACTCTTTAAACCTTTAAACAAACTTCTGATCACCTGACGTACAGACAGCCTATTTAAATGTACAGTATGCGGTCTGTTCATAACGTTTAGCTTTATACTGAGAGCTCACTCAATAGGACTTTATATTTGGTCTCAAGGAATGATTACTTGGGTTTAATTTAATCCAGTTGGAGAGTGACCTATAATGACAGAAGTTCTAAGTTGTAATTATGGCAGAAAGCGACTTGTTTAAAAAGTAAGAAAGAGCTAAGCTAAGTTCTGACAGCTGATACTGTAGTGCAATACGTGTATAAAGATTTTAAAAACACCAATACTTTGAGCATTTAAAAGCTAAATATATATTTAAATCTGCTTTTTAAATGTCTAGTCATGTTAGCATTTATAATATATCAGTGATGGAAACTGTTGTGCAGCTTAACATGAGTTAAGCTCAGTTTCTTTTTCAATCTCCCTCAAAACATTTAAAAGAACATTTTAGCAGGTTAATAATTAATATATCAGTATTAAATGTCTGCATTTTGCTTTTTATAGTTTGCTTTCATTCATACCACATTTGTCAGCTCAATTTATAAATGTCAGTGCTTATAAAATTGACTTTTTAAAAAGAGCCAGCACCATTTCACCCGTTCTTCCCAAGCACAGACGGGGTTGTTCCAAACTCAATTGTCTTCCTTTTCTTTCCCGGCATATTAAAAAGCAGTGAGATTGTTCAGCTTCAGAAGTTCTTTGTTTTAACCAGGACTTTCTTTATTAATAAAACTATCACATCTGCTCTGCGATGCTGTGGGTTGCCACTGAGCTTTTATCTCTCCTGAGAAACAAAAGGGGAAATTAAGCTCTGGGGCGGCCATTTTCAAACTTCAGTCCAACTAATGACTAACCATGCAGAGCTCTCCAAAGCCCTCCCTCCCTCCCTCCAGCTAGACTTATCATTGTGCCGTATATGATAACATATTATTAAAATTTCTTCTCTCAATATTACAGTTGCTCATTATTAAGGAGCAGCAGCTGAGAGGAGAGGAAAAGAGAAGGCCGGAATGGAGGGAGGCGTGTGTTATGTAGGTGTTTTTGAGCCACAAGGTCATGAAGGGGTTCAGTGATTAATGCGTTTTGAGGTGTGTTTTTGTGTGTGTTTGTGTGTTTGGATGTGGGTGGGTGTTATGTGGTATATCTGATAGGTGTCATTTTCAACTACGGCTCTCTCTCCCTTTCTCTTTCTCTCTCTCTCTTCTATCTCCTCTCTCGTTGCTGCTTTGAGTGACGCTGTGTGTGATTTTTAATGACAGCTGGAACAAATGGGTTGTAATGAGGTGACCTTGCCGTGTAGTCTGTTTGCCTCACCAGTTTCTCTCTCATCCTGTCTCTCTCTCTGGCCAGAGGGCCACGGACTGTGCATTTGAAGCAGTGTGTGGATGAACCAGCTGCAGGGGAAGGTAATGAAGCCTTTGGTAGTGTGGGGCGAGTTAGCGCCAAGTCGCTGATGCCTATAACGGGTAGTCTTTTTTGGCCGGTGTTGAACATGTTTGGCTTTTTCTTTTTGCTTCATTTTTTTTCTACTATTGTGCAAAACACTTTATTTGAAACCTCTGTCACTCGTGGATGTATAATATATTTGTTTGTTGTAAACACAAAGCTATTGTGAGTAATGGCTGTGAAATAGCTGAAGGAATAGTTCAATTGTAAATAAATCTTACTGTATTTTCCAGAAACGAAGTCACATTATGTCAGGAGCGCATTATGAGGGGCTAAACACAGACAAATCACATTGGCGAATGTCCCATGTTATAATGCCTTTCTGAAATAATGGAAATGTAAAGTTCAAATAAGCTTATATTTCATCCCAATCAATTTCTCTTCTTTTAGTAGTATTTAGAACTGAATGCAAAACACACACACATAATAGTAGCATAACATATATACAAGCTAAATTGGGAGCTTATCTAACAAAATAACTTACAATAACGCTCCAAAACTAGTACAGCCAAATTCATGTTATAGAAAAATATTAAATACAAAAATCAAGAGAAGCAAACATTTGAAAAAAAATGTTGAAATTTTGTAGGTTGTAATTTGTTTTTGCAATATTTAGCTTGAATTTAATTGTATTATATTTCAAATTTATGTTTGGTGACCAAAATATTATTGTAACAAATATATCTGTTTTGTTTAAATGCACGAAAATAAATAAAAAAATATTTTTCAAAATGGGGTGTGCTTAATTATGCTGAGCACTGTATATATACAGTATATACAGAAATCCTTTGGTCTACACTATAAACCAGTGTTGTTGTCAAGACACTGTTGTTTCAAAACCAAGACTACTCAAATTGATCTGAAATATTCAGTTACTAGTCTGAGAAATGTTAAATGTTTAATCAGTAATGAACTAATAATAAATTATAGAAAGATGTATGATTTTATGATCATATGATTTTAGCTGTATAAATAATTTTATGAGTATACTGTCTTAAACAAACACTTTTTTTTTTTTTTTTTGGAAATATGGCTCAATTAATTTCATTAATGACTTCAATTAACCCTTGGAGTTGCTGCCGCATGGCTGCAGTTGGCTCAATGATATTATGCAGTGCTGTTATCTACGGTAGTTGGGGACTATTTTAAGGTGCTGCATAACAGAGTGGAGTAACTATAACGTCATCTTGTAGGCCAATCGACTACTACCATAAGATAAGTCCCCTCAATAAATTCCCTTTCCATAGGCTTTTTGAAAATTGCAAATAGTAAGGTCTGTGTTCAAACACTGTTCATTACACTTACACGTTTTGTCCAACCGGAAAATCCTCACACGAAAATACAACTTTAATCAATTTTGGATTTTAAATGCAAACGAAAGAACTGAAAAGCTAACATTAGGCTATAAATGGAATACAGTCCCTTTGTGGCACACGCTTGTTATGTCAACACCACCCTGCTAACAACAACTTTTCAAGGTTATTATGACAAAGATTTACTCTCTCGGCTTATTATATTATAATTCACTCTATATATTACAAACAAATACAAATACGCAAAAAGCATATTTGTATAGACCTATGCGTCTTTGGGATGTTTTTTTTTTTTTTTCAGGGGAAATACATGCGTTTTGCTTTACAGTAATTTTAAATGTTTTATAAATATGCCTATATAGTATTAGCTTAACACATTTTAAATAAGTGTATTTTGTGCATGTATACAGCCCATTTACCTTGATGGGTTATGATTGACAAGTCTATCAAATGCCTGCAAGTTCCTTCATGGATGGAGAACTACATTAAATATTCTTTTTTGTCACAGCGTATCAAAAGTACAGCGAAAAGCAGCCCATACAGTCACATATGCTATAAATTTTATGGAGGAGTGTAAATATTGCAGTTATGATAGGGTTAAATGTGTTCAGTTTTAAAAAAATAACAATGAAAAAATCAATTGATCACATTGAAATGACAGATTTAATGACAAATATATGCACACATTTGCATTACTGAGAGCAGGGATGAGACGGGCTGCACTGGTTGGCATTATCCTCATGAACCCTTTTTATTAAAATAAAGGATCAACACATGAATCTGCCATGATGGTCTCTACAAGTAAAGGCATTATCTACACACAATACAAATATCCAATTAGAAAAATACTACAAACTATAAAATACAATATATGAGAATCCTGAAATCAGACAAATCCAAATGCCCAACAACGCAAGCACGCTGCATTCCAGACAGTTTAGCTCGATAACGTACAACGTGATAGCAACTATCCTTTAAAAGTAGCTTTACCGATTTAAAAAATCAAGAGTGTGATGTAACTGATGTGTTTTAATGTCGTAGAATAAAACGTGAAAGTATCTTGAGTTTGTGTAGACACAATTTTATTTAAGCGATTTAACCGGAATCCCATTTAAAAATAAACATTGACTTTGGAACAAGGAAACTAGAACTGCTAAAATGCTTAAAACTTGCTTCCGGGTTTTTGCATACAAATTGACGTCATAGTTCCTCCACTCTATATTATTGCGCCTGCTGCAGTTATGGTATGGTAGCAAAGTGATTTTTACTCCAGAATGAGAGTACACAGACATGTCTGCCTAGAAAATAGCATTGTTTCATTCAGTCTCAGTACATGATGTAACTACAGTAGAGTCAAGATTCATATAGGAAAATTATCAAAACTCTTTTTTTTTTTTTTTGCGATATTTGAGCGAGATACTAATGGTCTTACCTCAATTCAGTCTGAATGAAGATACAATGAATTAACAATGAATACATGTGTTTTCAGTACATGTATTTTGAGAACAATGAATTACAGTATTTATTCATTTTTGTTAATGTTAAAAATTGTTCAATGTTAGTTTTTGTTAACTCACAGTGCAATAACTAATGTTAACAACCAATACTTTAGATTTTAATAATGCATAAAATGTTGAACTATGATTAATAAATGCTGTACAAGATTGTTAATATGCTTAGTTGTTAGTTGCTAACAATAATAAATGCACCTTTATTTTAAGTCTGTACACTGGATGCCACGATCCAGCATTTTTAAACATGTTCCTTCATGTTCCACTTGGGGAAAATAAGTTGTTTGGTACAACACTAGGATTAATATGAGGATTTTTGGTGAACTGCAGTTTGAGCTTGTTTAGAGCTTGTGGTCCAGTACACCTATAGATAGTTGTGTCATTATACATTGACCCATTAGTTCCCAGATGGCATCAGTTAAATCAAATGAAATATTTATTTGAATAACATGTTTGCAGCATCAAATATTTGTTGAATAAAAGTTTCATATACTGAAAAATTACTGAAAGTCAGTTCCAGTAAAGCTGCTTATCTGTCTGGACAGAACTTTGGATCTGAGAATGTGAAAGCGTATTCACGCCCTATTCCTCCTACTGATTTACATTTAGCCAAAATGGACATCCTCCCGCTGTCTCAGGGCTCCCGGAGGAAAAAAGCTGCAGCTGGAAACCAGCTTGCCAGATCTCACATCCTGGATGTGTATATACTTGGCTTTTGGACAGCCATTGAAATAAATAAATCTGCTTTTTCTTAGTAATATTTACACCAATGAAAGTGAATATTTTTTAACAAAGAAAATTTTTATATCAAAAATTATATCATTTACAAAATATAGTTTTTGGTATTGTGAGTTTGCAAGCAATGAGCGCAGTTGTTTAAAAGGATGCTAAAAGGAACTCATTGTTTCAGTGATAAATATGCACTCACTGGCCACTTTATTAGGTACACCTGTCAAATTTCTAATCAGCCAATCACATGGCAGCAACTCAATGTATTAGGCATGTAGACATGGTCAAGACGATCTGCTGCAGTTCAAACCGAGCATCAGAATGAGGAAGGAAGGTGATTTAAGTGACTTTGAACATGGCATGGTTGTTGGTATCAGACGGGCAGGGCTGAGTATTTCAGAAACTGCTAATCTACTGGGATTTTCATGCACAGCCATCTCTAGGGTTTACAGAGAATTTTCCAAAAAGAGAAAGTATCCAGTGAGCGGCAGTTCTGTATGCATAAATGCCTTGTTGACGCCAGAGGTCAGAGGAGAATGGCCAGAATGGTTCCAGCTGGTAGAAAAGCAACAGTAACTCAAATAACCACTCGTCACAACCGAGGTATGCAGAAGAGCATCTCCGAATCCACAACACTTCCAACCTTGAGACGGATGGGCTACAGCAGCAGAAGACCACACCGGGTGCTGTTCTTGTCAGCTTAGAACAGAAAACCGAGGCTTAAATTCGCAGAGACTCACTAAAATGAGACAATAGAAGATTGGAAAAACGTTGCCTGGTCTGAAGAGTCTCGATTTCTGCTGCAACATTCAGATGGAAGAGTCACAATTTGGCATCAACAATATGAAAGCATGGCTCCATTCTGCCTTGTATCAACAGTTCAGGCAGGTGGTGGTGGTGTAATGGTGATAGGGATATTATCTTGGCTCACTTTGGGCCCATTAATACCAATTGAGCATCGTGTCAACATCAACACAGCAGCCTAGAGTATTGTTGCTGACCATGTCCATCCCTTTATGACCACAGTGTACCCATCTTCTGACTTCCAGCAGGATAACGCACCATGTCATAAAGTGCGAATCATCTCAGACTGGTTTCTCCAACGTGACAATGAGTTCACTGTATTCAAATGGCCTCCACAGTCACCAGAATTTAATTCAATAGAGCAACTTTGGGATGTGGTGGAACGGGAGATTCACATCCTGAATGTGCAGCCGACAAATCTGCAGCAACTGCATGATGCCATCATGTCAATATGGACCTAAATCTCTGAGGAATATTTCCAGTACCTTGTTAAATCTATGCCATGAAGGAATAAGGCAGTTCTAAAGGCAAAAGGGTGTCCAAAATGGCTAATGAGTGTATATAATTATAATGATATGTCTGAGAATATTTTTAATGTTTGTTTAGTTATTTTATTTTATTTTATTTATTTTTTTACCATAATAAATATTGGTGTGCTTGGTCTTACACCCTCATTCTGAAAAGAGAAACTTCTTTGTGTTTTTCAAGCCCCATTATGCAATATCTGATTAAAGCTTTCTAATCATCCAGAGACTGGTAATTGTAACATTAGCACCACAGGGGTTTTAAAAAGTAGAGGATTAGAACAATATGCAAATAGTTCAGGTTTGGCTTTTCATATTAATATTATATAAAAAATGTATTGAATGTTAATTATTAAGTAATGATATAGTTATGCTTACTGCTTTTTAGATGTCCTATTGAAATACCTCAATGCTGCAATGCCTTTTGGTGATGAACCAAAAATGGAAATCATAAACGGTTTAAATGTGGCTGGATTACTATTTCATTCATTCTGGGGAGAAAAAAATAATAAAAAGGAGGGAAAAAATACTCTTGGGGGTGCTGGCTGCTTAAATCAGTGTGAAAGATTAGCATCACCATCTCCTCTCATTTGACATGCCTATATAAACTGTATTACAGAAGTCACAACCTATTAATCAGTGTGTGTGTGTGTGCGTGTGTGTGTGTGTGTGTGTGTACGTGTGTGTGTGTGTACGTGTGTGTGTGTGTGTGTGTGTGTGTGTGTGTGTGTGTGTGTGTACGTGTGTGTACGTGTGTGTGTGTGTAATGTGTTAGTCCTACTCTGTTTTTACAGTTTTTCTATTTAAATGTCATCTGGAGTTTGAACATGGAAAGTCTGATGTGCAGCGGGATCATTGTTTGTATCAGTGTGTCTGCTGGTCGTATTTGTCCATATTTGCATCATAGACCACTGCATTTGGTTGGTAACAACTGGAGATGTGTGAAATGCACCATATCCAACAACAGCCTTTATCTGAGACAAAATCTCATGACAATGAACACACAAATCTGAGGATCTGAATACAGCCGTCGGCTCCAGAGTCATTAACAGTGAGCCAGAATGATTTCATTCTATTTCAGACGTTGCTAGGCAATTTTTGGGCCAATCAGGCAATGCATTCTTACCTCACCTCACTGCTGGACCAATCAGGTATTGATCACGACTGATGATAAGAAAGTGGAAAAGCTAATAAATAATCCGGTTGGACGATGCGTGAAATAGATTTCAAAGATTTTTTGCACGGGCATTTGGTTGTTAATAAACAGATCTTGACAACCATTAGTGTATGCTGGAAATGAGAGTCGACAGTCTATATGTACAACACTCACCCAAGCTACTCTGATTCAGCCTGATCTTTCTTTCTTTCTTTCTTTCTTTCTTTCTTTCTTTCTTTCTTTCTTTCTTTCTTTCTTTGTCGTTTTTCTATTTCATTTTTTTCTGTCTTATCTGTCTTTTTCTTTTTTTTTCTATTTATTATCTGTCTTTTCTTTTTCTTTCTTTCTTTCTTGCTTTCCTTCTTTCTTTCTTTCTGTCTTTCTTTCTTTCTATTTCATTTTTTCTGTCTTATCTCTCTTTTCTTTGTCTTTCTTTCTTTCTTTCTTTCTTTCTTTCTGTCTTTCTTTCAAAAACTGTGACCGTGTAATACAACATTTTTTTACTTAATAAACATCAAGGCTCAAACCTTGCCTTGATTAATCTCATAAATAATGTATAGTCTATTTTAATCTAAATAATATTAGAATTCATAGTTTACTCAAATACAAAATGAACACATTATGAATGATTATGTTTAAAATTAGGACTAACAACACACTAAACAATCCCCTGTAGAGTTCATTTTTCTGTGCCTCAGAAAGTGGATGGAGTCTCTAGTGTCTTTATGTCATCTTATAACTGAAATTAAAAAAGTGTCAAATCAAATCTTTTGCCCTGTATACAGTGCATTCAGAAAGTATTTATAGCGCTTCTCTTTAATTATCAACTTTTTTTTTTTTTGTTACAGCCTTATTCTAAAATGGATTAAATTTATTTATTTATTCAAACTTCTCCACACAATACCCATAATAAAAATGTTTAATTTTTTTTTTTTTTTTTTTTTTGCAAATTTAATAAAAAATAAATAAATAAAAAAAACAGAAAAATCCCATGTACAAGTATTTACAGCTTTTGCCGCAAAGCTCTAAATTGATCTCAGGTACATTTGGTTTCCACTGATCATTCTTGAGATGTTTTAGCAGCTTAACTGGAGTTCACCTGTGGTAAATTCAGTTGATTGGACATGATTTGAAAATACACAGTGCTTGTCAAAGCACAAACCAAACATTAAGAAAAAAGGAATTGTCTGTAGACCTCCGAGATAGGATTGTCTCGAGGCACAAGGCTGGGGAAGGTAACAAAAAAATTTCTGCTGCTTTGAAAGTTCCAATGAGCACAGTGGCCTCCATCATCCATAAGTGGAAGTTGTTTGGAACCACCAGGACTCTTTCTAGAGCTGGCCGGCCATTTAAGCTGAGTGATCAGAGGAGAAGGGTCTTAGTCAGGAGGTGATCAATAACCTGATGGTCACTCTGTCTAAGCTCCAGCCTTCTTCTGTGGAGAGAGGAGAACCTTACAGAAGAACAACCATCTGTACAGCGATCGTCTAATCAGGCCTGAATAGTAGAGTGGCCAGACAGAAGCCAAATGGAATTTGCTAAAAGGCATCTGAAGGACTCTCGGACCATAAGAAACAAAATTCTCTGTTCTGATGAGACTAAAATTGAACTCTTTGAAGTGAATGCCAGGCAATAAGTTTGGAGAAAACCAGGCACCGCTCATCATCAGGCTAATACCATTCCTGCAGTGAAGCATGGTGGTGGCAGCATCATGCTGTAGGGATGTTTTTCAGCAGCAGGAACTGGAATATCAGGATAGAGGGAAAAATGAATGCAGCAATGTACAGAGACATCTTGAAGGAAAACCTGATTCAGAGTGCGTGGGTGGGTCAATTAGTGCTTTTAAAAACACCAGGGGTTTGGTTTAGGGTTTGGTTTTAGGTTAGGGGGATCGATCAGTTGGTCAGTCAGTACGTCACTCAGTCAACAGCAGGCGCAAATGGCACTACATTTTCATTTCTATTGTGAATGGGAAAATAGATACTGCCCAATGCAAAGACATCTTCCATCGCAGGTGCAGAACTCGGCTCTTGTTTCAGTTGGCTGCCGTTCGTTTGATGTATTCATGGGCAGCTTTTCAGTCCAGATGAAACCATGAGACATGAGCCAATGCGAGGCAACAACACAGTTGGGTTTTTGTTAATTCACTAATACTAATTAGCCACACTAAAAGGGATATAAAGCATAATGAAATAAGAGAGAAGGACATCCACAAAATCTAAGCACAGCTGGTCACAATAGAAATGCTGCTCTACACATTAATGCCAGGTGAAAACCATGCCAAATTTTGAATGGAGACAGAAACAGAGATGCTCTGGATGAAACCATTATCCTCTCTCAGCATTTAGATTCAACATCCTTCACAATTTCTTTAATAATTGTTTGACTGTTTATTTGCTTGACTAACCAGGGGTTCTGTTTATCCAGAACTTTCTGTGGGCTGTTTTTTGGTCAGTCAGTACTGAATGGCATCAATGTAGCCTTGAACATTTGAACATCTCTGATTCTGAAGTACAGTGTTATCCTGCAGTTCCAGCTGTTACATATATGATCACTAGCTCGGCCAGATCACTGCTGCATTACCAAGATCAGACTGTTATTTTTGTGATGTTTCTGAGGGTGAGGCTGTATTTCGATGTTTCTTGCAGACCAGAGTGAACAGATCTGCAAGCTGAGATGTGACGTGGTGTGAACTGCTCAGCTGCTTGCTCAAACACCAGCTCTTTGTTGCTGCACCTCTCATATGTCAGAGTCGCTTCATCTTATTGTCTCTTTTCCCTTTCATCTCTGTCTTTTCGGCCCTCTTCCATCTTCATTCAGCACCTATGTTTCCTCTCCTCCTCTCTTTTTGTCTCTCTATCTCCTTCAAGGTTTTACTCTTTTGCTTACTTCCACTATCATATCTCATTTTGCCTCTAATATTCATTGGTGGACGGGGAGTAGGAAGGTTTCTTGCTTTCATTCCATCTTGCAGGCTTATCAAAGGCAGGCCAGCACAATGTCATATCACTATTGAAATATACAAGGACGAGATGCATTACTGCAGGGGGAGAGATGATTGCTCGATTTTTAAAATGGGTGGGGGAAGAAAGCGGTTTGAATTTGTGCTTGTTTTTCTCTCCCAAGACAACAACAGGCCTTGTGACCATGATACAAATGAAGCAAGTCGGTCGTTTTGTCTTGAACAAAAGGCTTGAATTAAGAAGATGTGCCTGTAAACACACCTATTTAGGCTTAGAGAAATTCAATACCTGAACATCTGTCTATAATCTGTCTGTCTGCTCTTTTCTGTTTACAAAATGAATACTTTTAATATCTGAATAACGCATGAATGAATTATATATTTTTAAAGTAATTATGAAACACTAAAAGCGCTTATTTATGAGTAATGCTGCAAGTCTCTGGATTTCATATCAACTAACAAGAACAAACAAATATATTTTATATTATAGATTAGAGCTGTTACATCATCAGAGTTTTACATCACAGTTATTGTGATCAAAATAATATAATACAAACAACAATATTAGACAATAGAAATGAGGACATTGGTCTCCTCACACTTTTTTCTGCAGTGCTGGAATTAAATAAAGGGCCATGAACAGAAGCAACCTGCTTCTAGGTGAGTCACGACTAATACAATTGATTTAAAACAAAGATATGTAAAAAAAAAAAAAAAAAATGGGCAAAAAGTCCTACATGTGTGATTTTCATCCAATTTCCAGCTCAGTGTTTGTGCCCTCACCTGCATGTCCAAAGAAGCAGACACAGATTTTCATGTTCAGAAGGATACAATATTAAAGGATTTAAAGCCCCAGTATATTTCAAATGAAGTCTAGGAATGAACTGAGATGACGTCATTTTAAACAAAAATATGGCTGAAACTACTTTTCCAGTTTTAAGCTGCTCCTAAACTCCTGCCCTTGGTACGTTACGATTACGCAGTTAGTAGTTGTATTCTGTAATGCCTTCATTAGCCCCTTTTTCACAGTGATACCAGTAGACATCCGGAAAACTTCTGGAACGACTTTACCGGTAAATAAAAAAGTGCTGTTTACACAGGCAAGAACGTTCTGGAATTTTTCCGGAAAAAACACATTCACACATCCATTTTAAAATTATGGTAAATTCTGACATTATTTACTAGAAATGGCTTCTAAATGGCTGCACTATTTGTAAACAAAAAAGGGGTCTTTTGTTGATGGTTTCACTTTTCTTTAAAGCTTTAGAATTCATGCACCTGCTTTGTCCCAGAGACATCCAAAAGCAGAAGCGCGGATTACAGCTAAATGTTTACACGTTTGATAACATTACAAATTCTGTGGATTTGCATTGTGAACAACTTCGATGAAAGCATACTGTATGGAGGAACGCTTTCACATGTTGAGATGTACATAAAATGTGTGTCCTGCACTCGGAGCACGCATCAAGCAACTGAAGCAGAGCTTGATGGTAAACAAACCGCGGTTTATTATAAGGATATTACAATTTTTTTCCACAGTTGGCATTAAGAAGGAACATAGAAACAATATCTGACTAACATCTAGCAGCTAAATGTGTGTGGAAAATATTCAAAGGCTTTTATTTTCATAAACAGCACGGAAGTGAATGTGTCTGAGTGTTCTGATTGGCTGGAGTAGATGTCTCACGTCAGCGTGTTCAAAACATGAATTCGCTTTTTCCGGCAATTTTCCTTCTGCGTTCACACATAGCAGCATTCTGGCAAATTACCGGTAATGTTACAACTTCTCTTTCTGGAAAATTGCCCGAATGAATTTACCAGTATTTTCAAAAAGAGCCTTTTCACACATGATCCCTTTCTGGAAAATTGCCAGTGATTTTACGGAAAGGTCTGTATGTGTGAAAGGGGCTATAGACATTACTTTCACATATCATGTATGTCACACAGGAGAACAACGTTTGAAACAACAACACTAGCCACATAAGTATACTACACGGTCAAGCTACACATCTGGTGCTGATGTATCTGCCCCTGTACAATTGCTCGTGGAGAGATTTTAAAGACTTAGAAGGGGTCACAGACCAGATGAGAAGTCCATCTTGTTGTGCAATAATTGAGTTGACTTTCAATGTCTGTCCACGGCAAATAGAATACAATGTTGTGCTGTAGTGGCATATGATGAAAGCTGGTTGCCAGATGTTAATGATACTGTTCTTCTTTCTCATCCACCATGGCTGTGTTTAGGGGTACATGTGGGCAGTGTGACACATTTACAACACTGTCTACTGCGTTGCGGAAGTGTTCAAAAGCAGTATACCATTACTCAGCTTTTTATTTACGTCTTTATTTTGCAAGTTAAAAGTATACTGGTTTGGGTGGGGGGGTGAGTGTGTGAGTGTGTGTGTGTGTGTGTGTGTGTGTGTGCGTGTGTGTATAGTATATCAGGCATACCAAGAATAGCTGGGATTTTATTCCAGAATTCACAGCAACAATTAAAAGTGCATGTTTTGTTTTTAAACATTTGTGGGAAAACAGATCAGGAGTGCGTTTCCCAAACAACGACATAACTCGCGGCTAAGCTATCATAGTACGATCCATCATTTGGGAAAAAGTTTCACAAAACTGTAGTTTCTCTGTCGCAGATCCATAGTGTGAATCACATTAGTTATAACGTAAAACATACATAATAATGCTGTAAATGGGGTGGAGTACTTCTCAACGGTGGGACAACTTCTTTAGAGAAAAAAAAATAATTTTTTTGTACAAATTATATTGTTTTTTTGCACACACGCACTTTTAAGAAATACAATATAAGTTTTGATAAAAAAATATGCACTATTTTCCATATTAATTGAAATATATGTAAAAGGCACATATAGTGGGTAAGTCTCCTTTACAAATAATATTGAGAATGCTATATATTTTTGTTTTCCCAAGCTTTGGAGATATAACGTATTCTACTTTTAAATAATAGGTCATTTACTGTAAGTTATAGCTTTCGTCATGAGCCACGGCTGTGTTCAAAATGGCATAATTATTTTCAAAGTGCACCTCGAAGAGAACGCAATTGTTACCATGAAGATTGCCAAAACCTTACTGTAAAAATACTTTGAAAACAAATTACACCTAAGAGAGATGACCTTATTGTTTTTTGTAAATGCTTAAATATTTGAATATTCTAAATGAATAGGGCATGGAGGATACTGAAGAATAGAACACAACCAGGAACTATGCTTCTAACTTAAGCTCTAGAGGTGGACTTGCAAGCATACATGTTTGCAACACGCGTTTTGAGAATGTTCATTGGAAATTATGGATTTAAGAAATGCCAAATCAACAAAATCCATGTTTGTAACAATGGAATTTGCAACCTTAGTTGGCTAACGGTGGTTTTTGTAAATACAACACAGATTAGAAGAATTTAGTTTTGAGTTTTTTGTTGGGCTTTTCTTCGTTTCTATCTGAGTTTCACACTCCTTCCCATTAGGTGGCAGGAATACACATACTGTCATTGAATGAAAAAGGAGGAGGTTGTGATGTGTTAAATTTGGTTTCTTTGCTGACATTGCATCAAAACTGAACAGAAGTAGCACACTGAAATTTATCTGACTGTCCAATTGCCAGTTGGGAGAGGTTAATTACTTCTCCATTCGTACTGTACACTGCATGAATACAACACAACAAATTACGAGCAGCAAAGCTGAAATTCAGCCCGAATAAAGAGTTGTACTGGTAAAAAAAAATCCTAAAAATATGATGAAATTTGCAAAATTCACTGATAGAATGTATTGTACAGCATCATTGGTAAGGTAGATTATTATTATTTTTTAAACAAAATCAGCTACCGACTTGATTGTTTTAAAAATCTGTTGATTTAATTAGAACAGATGGAGTCAACAAAAGCATGCAGCACATCCAATTAACAACCCAACAGGTTGGTCTTTAAAGTTCCACTAGTTACTGTTAAAAATCTGTTTTTCAAGTTTTCCTTTGACCAGAACACTACAGTTGTGCTCCGTATGAAAGGAGTTTAGAGTAAAAATAACTGCACAAAAACACACACACAAATATTTTGCTGTTGTCAGTGCTTCCTGTAGACTGGGGTGATTATCACTCCCACACTGGAAAATTTACTTCTTTCAGCTTCTTGTTATTGTCTGTCATCTACTCCAGAAAAGAAAGTGCAACAGTAGTAGCTATACACTTCTTTGTTTCCAGTTGATGGGTGTCAACCAGCATTAAGGTGCAATAGGGGTAGCTATTATGCTGAAGTGTCAAGCAGATGTTAATGCCAATGCATTACATATGATATTATAGCATGTAAAACTGTAAAATGTATGTGAATATAATATAAATGTATTTTATTGTGTGTGTGTGTGTGTGTGTGTGTGTGTGTGTGTGTGTGTGTGTGTGTGTGTGTGTGTGTGTGTGTGTGTGTGTGTGTGTGTGTGTGTACTTGTAACGCTTTAATTGAGGCCTTGAGATGAAGAACCATATAAGTCCATATTTTCACATTTTGAGCAATAAGATTTTTATCATTTGGACTGGGAATATTATAATATACATTTTGATTTTACTTGAAGATAGACTACGGAAGCTTCTTAATTCTAAGGAGATAACATTTTTCAGTTACATCATTAAAAATCTAAAGTTATTGTGATTTATATTTCTCAATTATAGAAGAGCGCTATAGTTAGTGTGGAATAACAGAATAACTCTAATTCATCATATCACTTTAAGCCACTAAAGATATGATTCATTTATCTTAGTTTTAATACAGCAATAGAAACTTCAACACAGTAGTAAGCATTTCTTTCAAGTTTATTATTATTATTGTTATTCATTTATCCATTTTTGGTTTAGTCCTTTTATTTATCTGGGGTTGTCACAGAGGAATGAACCACCAAGCGGATTCCCTTCCAGCTGCAACCATCACTGGGATACATCCTTACACATTCATTCACACACATACAGTACTCTACCAACAATTTAGCCTACCCAGTTCACTTATACCACATGTCTTTAAAATGTGGGAGAAACCGGAGGTGACAGAGCTACACACTGCACCACCGTGACGCCCCATTATTATTATTGCTGTTCTTATTATTGCTGTTATTATTATTATTATTATTATTATTATTATTATTATTTAAAGTTTACAAGGACCTTCTTACAGTACAGGCAATAACAATCAATTATTAACAATAGACAATAAATAAAACAATTAATAAATACAACATTAAATATAAAAAATGCAGACATACATCATGGCTAAATATTGTCGTTGCAGGTGGCACAGTGCACCTGTGTATATACTACTTTAAACTGTTCTTGTGCTCTACCATTTCACGATATAAATAATTATATAAACAAACATATTTATTTAAATTTTTTTTTTTTTTGGTCTTCTTATTGGACATTTTTCTGTGTAAAGCTATTTTAATGTTTAAAATGCAGACTCTTTATATCCCCAAACTGTTTCTGTATACAAAGTTTACACATACAATTAATGTCATGTTATCTCATTTTTATTTGTTATTTTTTGGACTGGATTCGGTTGTTTGTCTTATGCACTCATTTGCTGTTAGTCTATATAAATAGTTTTTGTTCAACTCCACATAAAAAAAAAATGTAGTTCATTTGTGTATGAATATGTGGAATACTTAGAAAACACCCATGAGAGTTCAGGCTGCATATTGCTGTTAAGCCCTTAATACCATGTGATTTTACCACTATTAAAAGAACAAAAGTGATAAATCATTGTAACGCCCAACCTCTCGTGGCTTATTGCGTAATTGTATTTCCTATGATCTGTTTTAATTAGATGTTTTGAATTTCTTAGCGCAGAAAAGGAGCCTGCTCCATCTTGCACTGCTCACTTTTAGCATCTGCACTTTTTGCTTATTAACATCTATTTGCCAAATTTCTGTCTGCTAATGACATAATGGCATTTGCTAAACACTTTCTGCCTGCCTGACTAAAAAAAAAAAAACAAGCATCCTTTATATATGCCACCTCTTTCAGTCTCTGTCACTCTCTTTTTGTTTTTCTCTCATTCTCTGTGATAGATACGTATAGACAGGCTTCATATGTGGTGGGTTTGGCATCTGTCATGATGTCTGCTCTAATTCTGGAGTGATTGCTCGATAACGGTTATAGCCACGTCGGGCAGGCACTTGTCATCATCTCTTTGCTTGCAGCCGTTTTCATTGGCAGCCATAGAGAGGGATGGATTGATTGGGTGAATAGGTGAGCAGAGGAACGTGGGTGGTGAGATGAAGATGTGATATTAAAAGATCCATGAGCACTTTCTGGAAAATGCTTTTTTTCTGTCATCCTGAAACGGCATTATGTTTTTGCAAACAGATCTGGGGGAAGGTTTGATGGGATGGCCCTCATTTCATGCGCAATCTCTCAATCACTCTTGCTCTCTTCAATAAAATGAAATAGATGCATGCGCCTCAGCTCAGTATAGGATGATGATGATACACAAATAATATCCAATGTGTCATTAAAAATTGCTGTTTGATAAATTTACAGTTCATTGTTATAGTTTAAAGTCAGCTGTGTTAGATTATGGGATCAATATCGAAAACATTTACAGCTACTAATGTCTCCATTTGAAAACTTGTTCGGTAAACTTTATCACAACTGACAAAGACCTGCTGTAAATATTGTCACCATCTTTATCGGGTCATGTAGTTATTTTGTCTTGTTTGCATTTTACCACCCTGTTCTGCTTTCTGTTTGAAGTGGGACGCAATTTCTAAAAGTCCTTCAGACATCTTGACTTTTGCAGGACAAGCATTGAGAGCTTAAGAGAGAGAAGTAGCACTTGCTTCTGATGAGTAGTGTGGTTTAAATAAATCCCCCTGGTTCAAAGCCCACAGGCAAATCAAGCTTGATTCAGAGCCAGTTGAACTGGTTGTCCTTGTTCCCTGTCCAACAAATCTTTGGATATAAATTGTTACTTTGGTACATTTACCACCAAGTTTTGGAACCTTCCTACCATCATGCACCAGTCTCAGACCTGATTGAGCTTCAATTTCTAGACGTGCTTTTGCAAACATTTACAGTGATCTTGTAGTAATATGCAAGACAGACTTATCTGAAAATATGCTTCAGTTTGCATTTTTGTGAAAATAAAACATACGTTTGACTGTATTTTATAGGTAAAATGAATCTCACAGGGCAGTATGACGCCAACAGCTTTTCTTCCTTTTGCACTTCAGATATTTTCAGGGACATGTTTTCCATTAATGATTTCAAGGCAGTTCTTTGCACAACATCAAATAAATTCAACAAAAATCTAATTTGCTGTGTCTATGTTTTGTAATTGCATATGTTTGCTTTGCCTATCTATCTCCATAAAGACATGTTTTTTTGTGTGTGTGTGTGTGTGTGTGTGTGTGTGTGTGTGTGTGTGTGTGTGTGTGTGTGTGTGTGTGTGTGTGTGTGTGTGTGTGTGTGTGTGTGTGTGTGTGTGTGTGTGTGTGTGTGTGTGTCAGTTTGCTCAGTTGTTCACTTTCTACAGTGTTGGACTTGTGACGCAGATCTTTACACAAAAGAGAAAAAAAGTAATGTAAAGTCAAGGTAAACTATGTGGTTGCAGTGCACATTTCTTCTAAATTTTCTTTTGAAGACAGGATTGGTTGGGTTTAGGGAAGGGTTTAGGTCAGTGGTTTGCTTGCCTAGGTGATCTGAATGACATGCTCTGCTTTCTCATGAATGTGTACAGGAATGATGTGTATCTGAAACAGACACTAAGAAATGGTTCTGATTCACAGTAGGTGAAACATGCATAAAAACAACAATTTTTACAATATGCAAAAAGGTTGGCAGAGGAACATATTTCCAGTGTGTCTGTGCTGTTAAAAAGGCACAGATTCAAGTAAGGCAATCCTTTCACCATAGATTAAGCTTATATTTTGTGTCGTTGACAAGATTTTTTTATTAATTCAAACTAAGCATTTCAGATTAATTGCATTTAAATGCATATAAATTGGATATTTGTGTCTTGTGCGAGGACTCATAAACGCAGTCCATTAGTGATGCTGTAACAGCTGGGGCATTAAGAAATGCATATCTGGAATAAAACTGTAGTGACTGATACAATAGCCAATTAAAGCTGGTTGAAAAACAACTTGAAAATCAAGCCTGACACATGTTTTCATGGGCTGTCTTGAATAATTTGGGAAGTCAAGGCAATTTTTTGTGAATAAAATCACAAACATGCAGCTTCCAGGATCTGTGTATGTGTGTAAAACAGATTGTAATTCATATAGTTCTCTGAAATCTAATTTGTGGGCTAATGCCATTGACTATTTTTTGTTTGTCAGATGGCGAATGTCACATATGAAATCCAAAGAAAATATGTTTGAATTTAAAAGGCCTTGTTATTTGCACTCCATGGCAGCTTTATGAGACCATCACCTCTCACCATTATTTGGCTGCTATCTTCTTTCATCATCAGCGGACAGATCTTTTCTCTGTTTATCTTTCATTACCTTTGAACCACATCCAAATCTAGCATACAGTCCTAAAGACAGCAAAAAAGAAACCTTCATGATGCATTTTCTTTTTTTTCTCCTTTTTTAAAGCAGGGCATCTTACCCTCAAGCAGTGCCTTTCCCCTGAGAAACGCTCAGGCGCTCTGACTCTGTCCCCAGCCTTTCATTTACATTTAAAGTGGCTGCAGACAGGCCTGAGTGCAAAGTGGATGGAGGAGGCCTCCACAGTCTCTGAGCTCTAATAAATGGAGACTCTGAGGGGTTCTGGGGATTGGCTGTGACACAAGGTTAACCTGGGTGCAGTTTCATTCGCAAGAGTGGGTCAAAGCTCAGTGCAGGGGAGAGTGAGATTTAGTCGCTCATGTGCGAATATGTGATGTGAGAAGGCATGTTTGCTAACGTGGTTGCATTTGCACTCATTTAATCTTTGGAGACAAACACATCAAAAAAAGCTGGTGGAAAATTAGTGACACAGTATCTGCGCTCACTTATTATCTAAATAGGTTTGCCAATGAAATATGGGTAAATTAAAGTGATCAAATTCAGTTGTTAAAGATTATCAAGGTACTTTAACAAATATGGGTCTGTGACAGACATATTCTTAGAAAGATAGCAAGTTTTAGAGTGCTTAGAAATGCTTTTGTTGTATTTATTTTATATTAAAGTTGAGATCAGCTTTTTTATTCACGTTTTTGGCTGAACTGGTAGAACATTTCTGACCATCTAATTGCAATCAGTAGGCAAAACTGTCTTAAAGATTCATGCCTGCTGTTCTAAATCCACCAGAGGCCACTGTTAACCAACTGGCTGACTGACTGACTGATCGACTGAGACCCTGATTCCCTAAACCCTATAGTGTTTTTTTTAAAACACAGATTGACCTGTTCACCTACTTCCCTAAACCCAGCCAACAGTTTTAAAAAAGCAATCCAGAAAAAGAAAAGCCACACTCTCACCCTATTACTTACTTGTTTTTTTTGGATTCTATTTCCGTCTTACCCACTTTCTGGAACCGTTCTTCACCAGACTCGAACCCTCTCGTCGTGGTCAGCTCCTCTCTGTGTCTCAAGTCAGCTGACATACATGACGAGCTAATGGACAAACTTGCAACAGCATGACAACCGTCCATATGGACGTAAGGCGTCAGCTAGAAAGCGCGAAAAGGCTTGGAATCATACCTCTCCGTATCGTTCATTTTAAAGATAAAATGCAGCCAAACGTAGCTCTGGCTACATAATTTACAATCTCCAGAAATTTAAATAGGGCTGCCTTTTCAGAATGAGCCTGTGTTGCTTTTCTGTGTTGAGTTTCCTTCTGATGTTCTGGTTTCCTCAGTCTAAAAGCATGCAGTAGGTGAATTGGATAAACTATAATTGTCTGTTGTGTATAAGTGTGTGAGAGAGAGTATGGGTGTTACCCAGCTCTGGGGGGTTTGCAACATAACATATGCCAGAGAAATTGATTCGTGGACAGATGAAGGAAACTTGAGTGAAATTCTCAAGACCTTTAAATCTAACAACAATTGTTGAATTAGGACCAAATATATTTACAAGACTCCTTACCTGCCTATCCTTTTATGTATTTATCTATTGTGAAGTGCCCTATTGCATAAATTTGGGGTGTGGCTTCTGTAAAGGCTGAGCCAGAGTGTGTTTATTCAGTGTGGAAAAGACCTTCGCATTCTACTGCAAAAGTGCTAGCTAAAAGTCAAAGTCTTGCCAAATACACAAACACAAGCAATAGTGTAGAACAAAGATAAAAAGCAGCACAGGCTCATTCTGAAAACGTAGCCCTATATACATATCTGGAGATTTATGTAATTATGTAGCTAGAAGTACGTATGGCTGCATTGCAGTACATGACAGCATTGCTTTCCATGCTTACCAGCTGACCGCTTAACCAGTATGGACTGTTGTCCCACTGTTACTAGTTTGTCCAGTTAGCTCACCATGTATGTCAGTGGACTTAAGTTGCTAAGAGGAGTTGACCATGATGACGAGGTTCGAATCTGGTGAAGAACAGTTTTAGAAAATGGGTAAGACAAAAAAAATAAATAAACAAGTAAATGACAGGGTGAGAATGTGGTAAAATATGAAAAGTGGTAAAAACCAGGCGAGCGCTTTTTTTCTGGATTGATTTTTAAAACTGTTGGTTGAATTTAGGGAAGTGGATGAGTCAATCTGTGCTTTTGAAAACAATTTTGGTTGGGTTTAGGGAAGGAGGAGGGTGGGTCAGTCGATTGGTCAGTCAGTCAGGCAGTCAGTTAACAGCGGTCTCTGGTGTATTTATGTAAGAGCAGCAGGCGCACATGCCACTTGCAAGAGAAATTTGAAATCTGAAAAAGCGTACACAAAAAAAGTGGATTTGCAAAAACAAAAACTGCAAAAAAATGTACATCCTGGAACATATTTGATGCTCTCTAGAAATGTTTATAGTGGTATGTTTTTAAAATGGTCTTGGGTTGATAAAAAATGTTTTGCCAAATGTTGGAATTTGGTGGAATATTTAGGTCTCAATCGATAAGAAGAGCTTGCAGAGTTTATTTGCCACAGGCAAGCAGAACTTCAAGTTAAATGTATTTAAAAGTAGCCTATTATTTAAATGTTAAGATATCCCTGCACTTCAGACCTGTAACAGCTGTTAAAAAACATACATTGTTTGTTTGTCTTGTTACAAAAGCGAAACAAATCTTCAGCTTACAAAAATGACCATGCACAAACCGCAGCGGGTATATTTGCAGCCTCTATTTACGTGCCTGTACAACAAAACAGTTTATATATGGCAGTAATAGATGTTTAGTGAGCTTGGATGATCTCTGTCTCAAGAAGTGATGTTGTGGTGCAGAATAGTTCAGCTGTATTTGAGACCCAGACACTAAAAAAAAGTGTCTTTCATTTTCTCCCCACCGCAGCAGCTGATAGACATTTTAGTTCACACACTCCCTCGCTCCCGTTCTGTCACACACACACACACACACACACAAACACACACCTGTTTATAGAGACTGGGCTTTAATGCTGTCACAGGCGGAGAGTGGGAGAGGATTCAGGAGTGAAAGACAGTGATGTGAAGAGATGAGCTGCTTGTTGATTGGTCCGAGACGTCGTGCTTAATCATATGGAATGTAGCATTAAGAGTGTAGAGGAACGGGCTTTGATAGATTAAAATCCTAATTAACGAGTCTCCAGCAGACAAGACCAGCACTGGAGACCAACTCTGCCGGTGTCATTAGCATACATGTCATCTGGGGGCACTTAAAGAACTCTCTCTTTTTTCACTCGACTCATTTTATTCTGTATTACTTCAGAACGTTCCTTTTTTCCCATTTCTCTTTTCTCTCGATTCTTCACCTTGGCTTCCTTGCTTTTGCCATTTATTTTCACACTTTTTTCCCCTTATCTTCCCGCGTCTTTGACGGTCTGTTTTTCTTATATATCTTTCTTTCTCTCTCTCTTCACTATCTCAGTGCTGCCTCTTAACCTGGCTCCCTCCCTCTGACGTTCCTGCTCCAGCAAAGTAAACAAAGTCAATTATAATTTCACACTGTATAATTATTTTCCCTTCTGTGTAATCTGTAAAAAGCCTTTTAATTCACTCTCTCTCTCTCTCTAAATGCGCTATCAAAGCTGTGCTTGAAAAGAGCAACTTGCCGGAGAATCAAAGTAGGGGAACGCATTTCATCTTATATGTTGAGCTTTTTTCGACTAATGCATTTCGCTTGATTCTGTCATACTAAGATATGCTTAAATCTACATATTAGATTGTGCACGCTCTCACACGCTGTTTGTGGTGATCAATTGTTGCTTATAGAACATGGCAGGTTAATTGTTTGCACATTTAGATTAGTTACTGTTTGTGATTGTTCGCAGCTCTTGTAATGAAAATGTCTCGGGGTCTATTTGTTGCTGACAACTATTAATTAAGCAGAGTGATTTTAATGTATCTAGTATATATTTTATACGATTTTCTTGTGGGTGGCATGGTGGCTAGGTGATTAGCACCTAACAGCAAGAAGATCACTGCTTCGAGTCCTGAGTTTGCATGTTCTCCTCATGTTCGTGTGGTTTTCTCCAGGTGGCTCCCACAGTCCAAAGACATGCGCTTTAGGTCAATTGAAAAAACTGAATTGACCGTGTTGTATGTGTGTGAATGTGAGAGTGTATATTGATGTTTGGTTGCAGCTGGAAGGGCATCCGCTGTGTAAAACATATGCTGGATAAGTTGGCAGTTCATTCCGCTGTGGTGACCCCTGATGAATAAAGGGACTAAGCTGAAGGAAAATAAATGAATGAATTTTCTTGTCTGTGTTTCACAGTAATAATTTTATAATGTGGAATTTCATCATTGAAATGTTGTTTGTTGTGCTGCTATATTGAATTAGCTTTATGACATCAAAGCCATCCCTTGGAAGAGTAACAGTTACTTGCCCAAAGAGTTTTAAAACCGACAGTGCAGCCTTTTTCCCCAGAAAGATAAATACTGAGAATAAAATGAAATGAAAAATGATTTAATTATCACCGGTAACTTGCTAACATAAAAATGTGTTTAGCTGAAAAGATGAAAACACATTTTCATTACATATTTGAGAATGATTTATGAATGTATTGTACGTCATGGAAAACCGTTACACAGAAAACACTTTTGTGGTTTAATGCATTAAGGCAGGGATATTAAAAGAACTTATACAGTACAGTTAATTATTATTTGGACTGTGTGCTGAAAAGCGATGGCCAGAATGCAGAGGATACACTATTTATTGTAAAACTTTGTACTTTCCATTTATAATTTGGCCATCTGTTGACTTATGGGTATTTATTGATGTTTTTATATATATATATATATATATATATATATATATATAAATATATATAAAATGCCTTAAGCCACATAAATGTTTTCTGTATAATTTTTGCAAGGCAGGAGGACTCTTTAAAGACTTTGTATCTTCATAATCTAGCCATTTGTTTTATTTAATAAATTTATATTAATCAAGCGTATATCAAATTTCTCTGCGACATTATTATATATCACATTATTATGGAATCAAATGCTTAATGATTTAAAGATAAAAGTATCAGAGTTGATTGTTCTTATATCACCAGTGACACTTGACAAACTGAAAAATAAGAAATGGACCCATTCCACATTTCCAGGTTTCTCAATAGCAGAAGTCGTCATAGTTGGGTAAACTTAAAGCTCAGTGAATGGGAGAGTACAACAAATCATTTTTTTACAATCCCATTTGTTATCCAGACTTTTAGAGACAGGAAAAAATTGTGTAAGACTGAAAACGACAGCCAAAAATCAAAATAACTTCAAATTTGCTGTCCTGCCTCCATAGCATTACTTTGCGTTAACACTAAAGGTGGTGAGAGTGTCAAAGTCCTTTAAAGCTCCAGTGGCGAGAGCATCAGAATTTGTGATCGATCTCATATTTAAAGGAGCTGTTGCAGCATATCAGCAGATCAGTTAAATTCCCACATAAAAATATGCTGGCTAGGGTGAAAATGTTTAACACTTTTTATCAAATTCATTTAACAATGGAAGATCAAGTTGTTGCATGTGCTGTGGCTTTGTTCCACTAATGTGTCCATATGTCTGAAATATTCTGAAGCAGCAATCCTGTTTTGTATTTTAGCATGAGATTCACACTTTTTTAAAGAAAAAAAATATATATATAACATTAATGCAAGTAACTCACCAGTAACTTTTTTTAATGTATGTCCCTATAAGAAAACCGTAAATAATTGGAAATTTGGTGACAGTCTTGTGAAAAGTGGAATTGAGCGAACAAAAAATAGCCACACTAATCTCCATAGACCATTCGCAGAATCTGAGGTGTGTTAAAAACACACTTTTTTAGTTTTCTTTAAAAAATTGGTGTGGTAATCTGTTTTAGTCCTAAATTTTTGCTTTGGCTCATTTTTGCTTTATTTTTTGTCTGTGAGTTCATTCTTCGATTTCACTTCTAGTTTCCACCTTATTTTGCTATGCAAAAGCAAGATTTTTTTGAACGAGTTCTGAATCATTGTTCATGCTGCTTTGGATAAATCAGTAGACATAACACATGGCACTAAAGTGTCAAACTTTTGTCCTGCAAACCAAACAAAATATTATGATTAGAAAATTCCAGCATATCAAGGAAGCATAAAACCGGTTGTTAATAACAGCTAAATATTAGTGGAAGTGAATAAACCCGAAAGTCTCAACACATTTCAAATATATTAACCGTACCTGCTCTTATCT
The DNA here is from genome assembly GCF_052040795.2 of Danio rerio. Taxonomy (NCBI): domain Eukaryota; kingdom Metazoa; phylum Chordata; class Actinopteri; order Cypriniformes; family Danionidae; genus Danio; species Danio rerio. The sequence continues at coordinate 40,752,839 of NC_141027.1, forward strand.
AAAAATAAGATAAGTATTACTTGAATTGCTTGAGATGCCACTATAAACAGCATATAAAAAGCAAAATAAATAAATAACACATAATTCTTCTTTACTGTTTCAGTCATGCCAGCAGATGTAGCACTTGATATGATGTAACAAAATATAACCACATAAATGTCCTGAAGGATTAATTGTGCTTCCTCATCAAAGCTGATATTATTTTAATATCTGAAAAGATATCAAAGAAAGTATATCTGTGATCCTCAGATAAGACTAAGCCACAAAAAAAGCTACCAAAACAATGTTTTTTCTACACATACAAACATGGGATTCTCAATTCCAATCCATCATGTGAAAATATGACAAAATCCATAACAGTCACACAATGCTCTTTTACCTCCAGAGTCACACAGTAGGCTAAATGTCTGTGCTTGCAGGTTGCCGGCTCAAACATCTGCTGCTTTCTTGCTGTATTTTTGTAAAGGTGTCTGTCTCCCCGGAGCAATACACTGAAGTCCCCAAATACACTAAAATCCTTTCACACTGCTAACAATACTAAAGAACATGTGCACACCCTCGCCGTTTCCTTTTGATTGTTCCTTGCGGATATTTGGGTTAATGTTCTAGTTAAATTGATATTCAGATATTGATTTTATTAGCACAAACAAATATATTTCTGCCTTATGTTTTACAATCTGTGCTGTGTTTTAAAATACAGCAGACTCTTCAGTATTTGTTCATATGAGGGCATACACACACACACACAGAGAGACAGAGAGAGAGAGAGATCAGCACTGATGACATGCTCTGCTCTCTGATCTGCTCTCACATTTTCCTCCTTCTTTCTCTTTAACAGTTGAGCAAAAAGGACAGCTGGAGAAGGAGAGTGGTCTGCGGATTCTTGAGGCTGGACTGAGTGATGTAAGTCAGAGGAAAGGAGTCTTCTTTCTCTCTCCTTTCCCTCCCTCACCAATGATGACATCCTGCTTTCCCAGAGTGCAACCTCTTACCGAACGCATTTTACTCGCAGAATATGTCCTTTAACTGAGCATACTTTCATAGATGGTGTTTATATCCGACTCTAGAATGATATTTCATGGATTAGCAGTGGAACCATCAGCATTAAATTGTGAGGCCTTATACTGTTTATGTAAATGTCCTTTGACATGCTAGTGGTACATTTGTAATGGCCAAGTGCAGTAAAGAGCTTTTCAGGCTGTTTACACTAGTGTATTTTCCTTTTATAATGCATAACTTTTGCCACGGTTAAGCCTTGCATCCATGCTATACTCGGGAGAGTTTTGAAAGCTATGGTAGATTAGTAGATTTCAACACAGGGTGATCAAAACGGAGACCATACTAACCAAAAGGAAGGTGTAGTGTATATATTCCTGGACAAAAATACTGCGTTTTACATTGCTTTTGTGGTATAATGACCAAATCTGTCATCATGCTGGAGCTCGTTTTCACACAGTAGCATACTAGAAATATTTTGTTTATTGCTATCTCAAGCACAGAATAAACAGGAGTAAACACCTCGATTGTTAAATTATCCAATTTCTGTCATAGTTGTCTGTACACTTTTATTTCACATTTTAGTTTTGAATGGCAATAGCATTTAAAATGTATTAGACAAAGGTGACTTAAAGGGATAGTTCACACAAAAATGAAAATTCAAAAGAAGACATTTGGAAGAAAGCTGGAAACCAGACGTTCATAGTATTTGTTTTTCCTACTATGGAAGACCAGTTTTCAGCTTTGTTTAAAATAAAGTATTTTGTTTTTAACAGGAGAAAGAAACTCATAAAGGTTTGAAACCACTTGAGGGCAAGTAAAGTGAGCAAATTTACCTTTTTTAGGTGAGCTATCGTTTCAAAGAGGCAAGCTATAATTATTGTATTTGGCAGTGTGGATGAAAATATACTGCTAGGTTCATCATTATAATAAGTGGCTTAAGCTACTTTGTACTTAGATGTAATAATCTTTGGTATACAATGTGCTTAATATGTACATAGATGTTTTTATGTCGTATTTATATTTTTAAAATATCCTAATATATCTAGATCTGTAATTATGGTGGGGGAAATAAGTATTCAACACGTCACCATTTTCAGAAAACATATTTCTAAAGGTACTGTTGACTTGAAATGTTCACCAGATGTTGATAACAACCAAAGAAATACATATATGCAAAGAAAACATTCCTCACAGTACTCACAGTAGTTATTCAGCAACCCTCTGCCTTTTGTCTGTGTAAATCAATATTAACTGCTTCAGTCCAACATTTACATTAGCAGGAAGATGAAACAAAGGTGGAATGATTCAAAACACAGACCAGGAAACTCTCAAATGCTTTCAGAGAAAGAAAATCAAGCTGTAGAATTGCACAGCCAATCACCTGACTTGAATCCAATAGAAAATACAAAATAAAGATCAGATTTGATAGACAAGACCCACAGAACCATCAAGATTTTTACACTCTGTTGAAGTCTGCTAAAAACTCACACCTAAGCAATGCATGTGAGTTCATTCTCAATATGAGAGATGTCATTAAGACACCCCCCCCCCCACACACACACACACAAACACTGAGATAGTATTGAATTCCTTATTCACAGGAAAAGTATTGAATACTTTTCTCCCCACTGTAAATTTTTATTTATAACAATTTGCATTTATAATTGGCCCATCCCTTACACCTTATCCCACTCTTAAACCTACCAATACCACCAAACCTAAAGTGACCCCTATCCCACCTTTGCTTGTGCAGTACAAATATGATCACAACACTGTACTTAATTTTTTGCATGTAAGTACCTAGTTTTTAAGGCCACTTAATTTAAAGTGGAACCCTGCTGATGTTTCTATTTTAAAATGGATGTTAAAATGAGGATGTGTTTGTGTGGACATTAGCCTCACTCTGCACTTAACCTTGGCTTATCATCATTATTTCACATTTGTTATTTAAATGTAGATTTGCAACACCTTTTAGTGTTCACCCCACATTGCAGTGCCTAATATTCTAACATTATAGGTTACACTTTATAATAATTACACACTATGAATCATTGATAAAGCATTAGCAAATAGTGAATTCATTGTACTTTGTTACTGATTAATTTTTCATAACTAAATTAAGTATCATATTATTTGCAAACCATTTGTATTTAAGAATAGTTGGTGCTAATTTAAGATTATTCAGAATGTGTAAGTAAATGATTAATGAACTTATCAAATAAATATTTACATATTATTATTCAGGCATATGCTAATAGTTAATTTGTATGTTAATAAATACTTTAATAACTCAACTCAATCCAGTTTTGTAACTTAAAGTGAAGACTATTCATGCTTTATAAATCTCTTAAAAATGAAAATTAAAGGCTCAGTATAAATTGAGAGATACATTTTTGCAATCTTATTTAAAAAGTAAAACTACTGTAAAGTTTAAACATTGCTGGAGTGTCAAAATGTGACATAATTGGATAAAAAAACAACAATATAATAATTTAACTATAATATGATACAACATTACAATGTTATTTAGCGATGTTTAAACTGCACAGTGATTTTATTTTAGTTAATATTGCAAAGTTTTATTTTGCATTTGATACAGTTTCATTTGTGTGTCTTTAAGTTAACAGAAATAAATAAAGTCGCTTATTTTCTCTTGTTTCCCCTGTTTAGAATATAACTGAGCCTTTATTTGTCATTTATAAGGGATTTATGAAACATAAAGTTCTTACTAGACAAGGACACAAAACTGTATGAAGTTGAGTTAATAAAGCATTTATTAGGATACAAATCAACTATTAGTATATGCCTGAATAATAAGAATTATAAATGTCAATTTGAATAGTTTATTAAATTAATAATAATTTAATAGTTAAATAGTTTATTAAGTAAATGAGTACTTACGCATTCTGAATAATCTTTAAAACCCAGCAACCTCTCTCACATAACTGGTTTGTAAATGATGCTATAAGTAATTTAGTAATGAAAAAATAATAACTAGCAAAGTATGAAATTACAATCGTTAGGCACATTTTATATGTGCTTATAAGTCAAGAATGGAGCATTTGTATATGCAGTTAAACATTGCATGCTAGCATATGTTAATGTAGAATTGATGCTTAACAGATAATGAGTTAACTACTGTATTTGCTAATGCTTAATAAATGATTCATAGTGTGTAGTTATTATAGTGTTACCATATTTTCAAAAACGTTGATGTTAGAATGTAACAGAAAAGCTCTTATCTTCCATATGAAAGGTTACATCGAATGTAAAATCTCTTGTGCTTCTGAATTGTCGTTTTATTCACACTTCATGACTTTTATGTGTTTCTTAAGTACTTAAAAAGGTACTTTCTTAAATAATGCTATTATCACGGTGCATATTCAGAAAGGCATGTTATTACAAAAATTGCATGGTATAACTATTTTATTAACCTTCTCTGTTCCCGTGAATTATTAGACCAGATTAAAAAGAAAGAAAAAAGGACTGCAAAAGCTGTATCCTGATTCCTAAATGCCATTTATTTTTCCATTTAATAACAATAATATTATCTCCTTAAAGGATGTGCACATCTTGCACCCGAAATAGGGGGGTTGCATCATAAAAGCGCATATACATATATATGGTGTGTGTGTGTGCGCACGTGTGAGTGTGAATATGTGTGTACATATCTGTGATTGCCATTAAATAGAGCTAAGCATCTCTCTCTGTCACAGATTCAATTCGCTGTCTGTAGCAAAGGCAACATGCCAGATATACTCTGTCAATCAAAACGGCCACACAACAGCCAGACAGAGGGAAAAGAGAGAGTGAAAGAGAGAGAGAGAGCGAGAGAGATAAGGGGACAGATGGTTATTAGTTATCTCAATCAAATACATGGACAGAGATGTTTAGAGACTATTGCCTAACACGCAGACGTTTGGCAATTTTACTGGATACTTTAACTGAAATGATTAAAAGTGCTGTTCTGCATGAAACATGAAACCATTTAAAACATAAACAGTACAGCGCAGGGATCTACCCCAGGGTTGCTTTAATATCTTAGATTGAAAAATTGTCAAACTTGTTTTGCTTTTATTTGTGGAAATAATCAGAGAGTATATCCTTGCATTGTTCTCAGCATTAAAAGGGAACACGGGGCAAACGAGGCTGTTCTTTTGCTGGGACATTTGATCTCATTTCCAGTGACCATCTGCCCTTAAGTCTGTGTTGTTTTGGTGGTAGATCTGTTGAGCCCTTTGTGCACTGCCTAATGAATGAACTGAGGCAGCATCGCCAGATCTCTCTGGATGATTTTATGGAAAATTCCTATTTATCAAGCTAATATCAGTACAAAATATTTTGAAATGTTTTATAAAACCATATTTTACCTGGTTATCTTAATAAGACTATTTAAGTTCATTGCATTTTACTGCAGCTGTCATTGATGGCTTAATTATCATAAAAACTAATTGTCATAAAAATGAGTGATGATAATCGCAGGGTAAAGTATTACATTTCAGCAATGAGTTAAAGTTGAAACATAATTGTGTAATTGTACAGTAATTCAGCATTAATGCAAAACTTATACCAAGACTTATGAGCATGTAGGTTCAATATTTTGGGCTCTTTAATTAATTGTAACATTTCATAGTCTCACAGTCACTCTCTTCATTCATTCATTCATTTTCCTTTTGGCTTAGTTTTTATATCAGAGGTCACAACAGCGGAATGAACCGCCAATTATTCTGGCATATGTTTTATGCTGTCAATGCCCTTCAAAATGCAACCCAACACTGGGAAACACACATACACACTCATTCACACACACTCACACACTAAGGCCAGTTTAGTATATTCAATTTACCTAAATCGCATGTCTTTTAACTGTGGCCCAGCCTGGCCTGAAACCAGCAAACTTCTTGCTGTTAGGCGACAGTGATAACAACTTAGCCACCTTACCGCTTATCCCTTTATACTCACTCCTACGGCCATTTATATCAAAGTTGATATTTAACCGCACCATGTTGGTGTTTCGTAAAATCTCATTTTACGAGGTGGGTCGTTAGCCCAACGCTTAACCCCAAACCTGGAGGGCCAGGACATACACACATACACACATACACACACACACTACTGACAATTTAGCCTACCAAGTTTATCTAGCCCTTGTCTTTGGACTTGTAGGGGAGCATTCGGAGAAAACATGCGAACATGGGAAGAACATGCAAACCCCAGACAGAAATGCCAACTGGCCCAGCCGGGACCGGTGACCTTCTTGCAGTGAGGCGGCAATGCTAACCGTGAGCCATCATGCCACCATCCCACCTATTCCCTTTATAGCTGAGTTTTATTATTATTTATTCATTCAGTTTTTTTTCGACTTAGTCCCTTTATTAAATCGTGGTCGCCACAGCGGAATAAACCGCCATCTTATTTAGCACATGTTTTATGCAGCGGATGTCTTTCCAGCTGCAACCCATCTCTGGGAAACATCCATACACACTCATTCACTCTCATACACTACGGACAATTTAGCCTACCCAATTCACCTGTATCGCATGTCTTTGGACTGTGGGGGAAACCGGAGCACCCGGAGGAAACCCACGCAAATGCGGGGAGAACATGCAAACTCCACACAGAAACACCAACTGAGGCTCGAAACAATGACCTTCTTGCTGAGAGGCGACAGCACTACCTACTGCCCCACCCTGTCACTTTTATTATTAATAGTATTTACTTTAAAGACAAAGCCACAGTTTGTTCAGAGAATCACTGTTTACTGTGATACTCGAACTGGGACCTCAAAACTGAGGTACTTACCAAACCATGATTTTTGTTTACCATCACACCCATTGTATTTACATTATATGATTTAGTCTTAACTCTTTATACATTTATGCATTTAACAAAGTGATTTAACATGGGAAACCAGAAAACCGTTTGTCATAAACCAACTAGATTAGGAAAAGCTAGGTAAATAAACTACTAAATGACATGAAGAAAATGGAACTTCTGCTACAAATTAATGTGTATGTATGATTACAATAATAAATTCTGATAGCAAATTGAAGTTTGCAGCTAAAATAACTAGAACCAGTAAAAGCTAAGCCTGACACTTTCAAACTCTCTTACATTCAAAATAAAGCAGATCCATCCACAGTATTTAGAATAAAATGCTGTATTTTAATTAACCAGAGCACAAAACAGTAAGTGAATTGTATGAAGCACTTTAAAATGCAATTTCTTAGAATACAGTTTATAAAAACATTTCAAACATGACCCTTTTCTTGTTGTTGTTGCTTTTTCTTTGTGACTTCGGACAATCACTGAGATGGATGTTTTTAATTTCCAAGTTTTCTTTCTTCGCACCGTTTTTCACAACGCTCCCATTACATGAAAATCCAGCCATTGATTGTTTGCCAAGAATTAACGTCAAGCATATTCCTATTGAAAGCAGCACTTTGATAACCCATCCTCCCACCTCCACAAATTGTTTTCCGATCCACTTAGGGTTGTCTCCATGCCAACATAAGACAAACACAACAATAGAAAGAGGGGTGAAATAAATAAATAAAGGTACGCATGTTTTTTGACACATTAAGCAAGAGATGCAGCCATCTCGCTAAGACAATAACAGGATTAGCTCAAGTGCTGTCAGTCTGTGAGCTGACATAATGCAGCCTTTAATATTCATAAAGAAATTAAGTGAAGAAGGTTTTGAGGGGCGGTGGACGGATGCGATGAAAGGGGAGGGTGCGCGTGCATCCACATTGATAAATATTCATCGAGGCCTCTCAGCGGAGGTGAGAATGTAATCAAGTAGGGTATTGATGTGCCGGCAGCCTTTATGAACCTGGTCTAAATGAGCTTTCCAATAGAAAATGTGACCATAAGACCTCAGTGTGTCTGCCACAAACAAGCAAAGAGGAGGATACATCGTGAAACAGGCTGCATCTATTATCTTTTCATCCATTGTAACGGCTGGGTTGGTAGTAAAAACTGTCATCAACATTATTGTTTAAATTTGACTGGGTTGTGAAATGGCTTTTATGTTTTATTGGTGTGAGCTCATTTAAGAAGTTGTTTGCAAACTGTTTGTGAGTGCGTAAAGCAGGGCTGATTGAAAACATATGATGGAAATTAAAGGGATAGATCACCCAAAAATTACAATTTACTAATCATTTACTTGCCCTCAAGTGGTTCTAAACTTTTGTGAGGTTCTTTATTCTGTTCAACACAAAAGAAGATATTTTGAAGAAAGCTGAAACCCAGTAACCATTGACTTTTATGGTAGGAAAAACAAATACTATGGAAAGCAATGGTTACAGGCTTCCAGCTTTCTTCAAAATATCTTCTTTTGTGTTCAGAGTAAAATTTGACAGAATTTTCGGTAACACTTTACAATAAGGTTCATTAGTTAATGCATTTACTAACATGAACTAATCATGAACAACACATGTACAGCATTTATTAATCATAATTGAACATTTACTAATGCATTATTAACATTTAAGTCCATGCTTGTTAACATTAGTTAATGCACCTTAAGTTAACATGAACTAACAATGAACTACTGTATTTTCATTAACTAACGTTTATTAAAATGAATAAATACTGTTGTAAATGTATTGTTCATTGTTAGTTCATGTTAGTTAATGCATTACTTAACATTAACTAATGAACCTTATTGTAAAGTGTGACTGAATTTTCATTCATGGATGAACTATCCCTTTATTGGTGAGATTGAGCTGCTGGTCCTGTTTAGCATCCATATTGATCATTTTTTAAGTCAAATCGTAACATTGTTGTGCTGAAGTAACTGTTTGAACCAAGAGCTTTCATTACAGCGCACTGAAGATAATACAGACCCTTTCTTTCTGCTTCTCTTTGCTCGCACACCTCTGCAAGTCATTTTCACCATGCAGCATGGGTGCGGGGCCGCTGTCTAAAGTTTGTCATGTTGGCCCGTTTTGTTGGTAATTAGCCTTAATCACGACTGCTCTGCAGGGGTCGGCGGGGGCGCAAGACTCTCAGCTGGAAGGGAAAGGAAAATTATCTCAGCTGTGTGAATATGATCAGATAGTGCAGAATAAAATAAAAAGCCATGTAGAGCCATGCATTTGGCTGTGTGCATTTCACTGAGCAGATGTGTGTGTAAGTAGGAGGATTGACACAGGTTGTGAAAAGCATAAAGAGAAGATGATGTATGTACTTTAGATTGAGGCTCTCAGAATATTTAATATTTTACTACGTAATTACCGTGGCCAAAACATAACTATATATTTTGAATAAAAAAAGTGTCAATTATTACTTTTTTATTGTTGTTTTGTTATATCTCCATTCGCCAAAAGTAAGTGCATAAAACGGGAACAATTAATCATACAGTATGCAACATTGGACCACAAATCCAGTCTTGTGTTTGGCAATAACAAAAAATACATTGTCTGGTTCAAAATAGTCATATTTTCTTTTATGTCAAATATCAATTGATTATTAAGCAAAGATTATGTTTATGAATAGTATGACGAAACTTTGTAAATGTCCTGCTGTAACAGTAATTAAGAACATGCATGGCTAACAACTTAATTTGCACAGCTTTAAAGAGGATTTTGTCAGTATTTAGATTTTATTTTATTAAACCTAGATTACAGATTGTGATTTTTGGATCTTGTTAAAATATTGTCCTATACTACCAAACTACTACCATACATTAATGGAAAGCTTATGTATTTATCTTTCAAAAGATTTCATATAGAACTTGTGACTGGTTTTGTGTTGGGTGACATATCTTGCATTAACATGATATTGAAATATACATATTTATGAAATAGCATGTCATATTAGCAAGTGCCTTTATTTATTTATTTATTTATTCATTCATTTATTTATTTGTGTATTCTTTATTATTAGTATCATTTATTTGTTTATTTTTATTTATTTATTTATTTTTATTATTTGCTGTCTCCATCTATGATGTGATTAGTCATTTAACTGCTCCACCAATAAAATAAAATTGGAATACATACCTAAAATATTAAATATTACCTAAAACCTAAAATATTACCTAAAATATAAAATATTAACCTCTACCAAATGGTTGATTGTTGGTTTATGGAAAAGGCATCAGAATTAACATGTATATGAAAATCAGAAAATATAAAGTCTAAGACCAATATATTTAAAAACATAATCAAAATAAAACATTTTTGAAAACTAAATCATCTTTATTTTTTAAAGTATGCCATAAAATATTTTAAATTCTTATTTAACATGTTTTCTTGTTTTGTTTAATTTTACAAAAAAAATCAAGTGTAGTAGTGCAACAGGATTATGTTTGCTTAATTTTCTTGTAAACAACACTGCTGTGTGTACAGCATTATTTAAAACATTCATTCTTTAAATTGCTGTAACAGTCGTTATTTAAAACAGTCAAAATATGGTCAACCATTTAGCAGAGCAGGCAGATAAAGGGTTTAGGTGCATCAAGTTTCTTATTACATCTTTTGTTTTTAATTGAGTTAATAAATGTGCTGTGAATAGTAATGTTTTTATGCCTGTACAAATATATTGCATTTTCTAATAGCAGCTTCTAAAATATGGAAGGTAAATCCTGCCAATTCTTTTAAATAAATTAAATAATCAAAGGAAAATACAATGAAAACCAGATTAACAATTACATTATAAAACACTGTTCGCAAAATAGCTGCCAAACTTGAAAATGAAATTAAATCAAATAATTTTCATTTTCCTTGTGAAAAAGTCCTTGTCAAATCGATAATTAAAATGAAGTTTCCAATTTAACATTTAATTTAGTCAAATTAAAATTGACACAAGCAAAAAAGAAAGGAAAGGAAAGGAAAGGAATGGAAAGGAAAGGAAAGGAAAGGAAAGGAAAGGAAAGGAAAGGAAAGGAAAGGAAAGGAAAGGAAAGGAAAGGAAAGGAAAGGAAAGGAAAGAAAAATTAAAAGAAAAGAGCCTTCCCATGGGGGGCAATCAAGTCATAGGATTCCTCTCACCTCATGCATGACTGAAATCTCTCTCCGTACGCTTCTGCTAAAGTAATGACAGAAATGCTTAGGCAGAGATCTGATATGACAGTAGTGCTTGCGACTGTGACTGTAGATGTAGACTGAGGTAAGTAAATGTCAGAGAGATAAGAAGGGAGGATCGATAGGCCTTCCACAGGTCAGCCCTCCATGTGGGCACATGCAACATTTAAAATGAAGACATGATTATTTGATGCGAAGTCTGAATGTCACATATAACTCCTGCATGTAGAGTGCTGCTGTTTTGATATTTGCAGCTTGGTATATAAATTTTTCCCTCTGTGATCGCACATAACCAATACAACGGAGGCAGAGAGACAGAAGGCACTTATTTTTTATATTTGTTTTTATCCTGAAAAGGTATGATCACAACTCTTCCCAATTTTTAATAACAATAATGTTGTTTAAAGCAAATTTAGCTGAAAATGACAGTTTGTTAAAATAGTAAATGTTTGTGGTTATTGAAAATCAAGATTATTCCACAAAATATATTAAAACATTGTTAACATTGTCAAAAAATTAAAACAACATTTTTATTTCAAATGTAGAAGAAAGTGTGAAGTAAAACAAGATTTTATCACAAAACTATAAGGGCCCTATCATACACCAGGCGCATTAAGGCGTAAGACGTGTTTGGTACAATCTGTTGCTTCTTTTACATCAGCGCAATCCTAACTTTCCCATTTTGCACCACATTGTTTAAATAGCAAATCCATTTGCACCACTTTGTGGCCTCATGGATGTCCTGGGCTATAAAAGAGGTGTGTTAAGGTGCATTGTTGGCACATTGCTCTTTTGAGGAACTGAAATGGACAGTGCCGTTGACAAGAGCAGAGCGCATTAGTTGTGAGCTTATGCAGGTCCAAACGCTTAATAAACACAGGAAGTATAGCAATAAACAAATATCTTTACACATGAAAAAATTAAAGGAAGTATTTTCTACATAAATATAAAAACCAATACGTCCATGACTTGATCATGTCAGAAGGCTTTTTTCAGTTTATTCATGACAATTTACATTTGTACAATGTTAATATAATTTGCATTATATATATATATATATATCTATATATATATATATCTATATATCTATATATCTATATATATATATATATATATATATATATATATATATATATTTTTTTTTTTTTTTTTTTTTTTTTTTATAAAAACAAGTTTAGATTTGTCCACCAGTCAGGTTTTGGAGACGTATTTGTCAACATATGGGGCATAAAAATAGGACGTGTGTTTGGATATAACTCGGAGGTTTTTTTACTACACTTTATAATTACTGTTCATTTATTCATAGAACTGAATTTAGAAAAAGTTTTGAAACAAATCTTTGCACTTAACAAACTAAATTAAATTTAGGCTAATGGATGTCTACAGTACAGTGTGTACAACACCGTTTCCTCATCCACGAAAAAAAAAAAGGAGTAAAGTAATGCCAAGTTCAGTTTGTATGATTTTCAAAGTAGTCGTGTCACAGATGTTTTCACACTGCATGACTATCTGGAATAGCGTTTTGACGCTGCTTTGTTTACACTGAAAGATGGATCGGTGACAGGGTCTTTCACATTGCATGACTTAACAATAGGAAAAATCACCGACAACTTTGTCTAAACTACGTCTCACAGCCAAAAACACATAGTATATCTTTAGTTATTTACTACATAACGAGAATGAAGCCTTTATTGGGGTAGAAAATGTACATATTTGCTCACCTGGGTTTGAAGGGAATTAGCAGTTACTCCTCAACTTTCTTTTTTAACTTTCTGTATGAAACATCAAACAGACACGGGTGCTCCTGTCAAACCTCTACTAGTTTTTCCTCCATTTCTTGGGTCCAAATAAACCAAAAATGAGCGTTTTTATCTTCTCCCTCAACCTCCCGCTGGGCTGCAGGTACACACACACAAGTGAAGGCGGCTCTCTCATTGACTAGGCGATTGCTGATGTTATTTTCAGTCAGAACTCATTTCACAGGACATGATTTGAATCTCCAACAGCTCAGGTATCGGTGACTCATCTGCGATTCTCTCAGATCACGTCTTTGATAGTTCGAACTGTGATTGTCAGTCACATCCACAAGCATCGATTTGCCTGTCATTTCAGGCATTTGTCTGCAATTTCTCAAAAACTGTCGGCGAGTCAAAATTAGGGAACTCATCATAGGAAGTTAAAGTAAAGTAAAGAGAAAGTAAAGAAGCTGAATGGAGGAGGCTCATTCTTTATCCTCGTGCTGCAGATGGTCTGTTTAACTGTTTTCTCGCTAATTAAGCATTCAATTTTTCCTCTTACAAAGTCCGCCATGTAAATAGTAAATGCGTCATGGCGAGACGCAACTGACTCTTAAAGGGAATGCGAGATGAGACTCTGATTGGTTTGATAATGCATGTTATGCTCAAAACACACTCTACAGCTCATTAAGAGATTAAGCACAACCCTGTTAGACCATGCACCATGGCGCAAAGCGTATTTATCCATGCTTAAACTAACAAAAGTGGATTCAGACACGCTCTTAATACTTTTGCACCACTCGCTTTAGACTTAGAGTGTTAAAATAGAGCACTCTTGAAAATCCATAGAAACATTTTAAGTGGTCAGTTTTTCCATAGCTTTATATTAGATATGTGAAATCTGGTGGAGAGCAGGATGAGGGAGACAAGAAAAAAAGTGTGAGCTGGAAGCAAGGAAAGGGAGTCTTTTTTTCAGTTGATAGTTGATAAATGTGTTGATTAATGTTTTAATGAACTCATTTGCTGGCCAGTATATCATATCGTTCTTCCTGTTAAAAGATGAACCTCTTTATAGCTTCTTCCCTGATTAAAAGACAGAGAGAGAGAGAGAGGGGGGGAGAAAGAGAAAGAGGGAGAGGGAGTAAAAAACACAAAGGATGAAAAATAAAAGGAAACGGGAAATAAGGAGAGCAGGGAGCACGGGATATGAGAGAGTGAGCGTGAAAGAGATATACATAGCTTATAAAAGGCAAAAGGAAAGGCCTGACCTTTCTTCCGGTTTCTATCACTGCCAGAGGTCACGGGGGGCACACAACACCTGGTGGTATCACCCGCCCCCGACCACCTGTGTGTCAGCTGGCACAGTTGTCATGGCGACAGTGACTCTGCCACCCCACGTCAGCTGTGATAGGGGTTTCCATGGCGACGCTCTCTGTCAGCTGCACAGGCCTGTGGTTTAACTCTCAGTCTCTGGCTGCCGGTTGGTGGAGGTGTGGGAGATGTCCAGGTGTAGAGAGGTGATGAAGGAGAGCTTTAAAAAGAGCTGTCCGTCTTTAACCAGGACCACTGAAGCATTTTGTCTGCCCAAAATCACATGATCATTTTGCAGTAACAGTCAAGATTCTGTTTGTTAAGGCAAGACACTAGATGTAAATAGGGTATACATAAAAAAAAACTTCCCCAACTGACTCCTTTCAGTAATACAAAAGATTGCATTATATAATGTTGTTTAAATATGCAAATGAGTAATTGTTTAATTAAATATGCACTCATCTGCATACATTCTGAACACTGGAATAAAATCAACTACAAAATGTTTGTTTGGTCTGTCCCTATTTTTGTTAATTTGGATTGAAGCAATCCAGCATTTTAGATTGTAACTTGAAATATCAATTATCTATTATACATTTCTATCTACTATATATTTTTACAGCATTTTTCTGTGAATTTAGGCAATGTATGTTGGTGCATTTAAACTAAACAGATTTATTAAACAGAAATATTTATTAAAATAATATTTTAGTCACCAAACATATTTATAAATGGAAAGATAATACAATTAAATTCAACACAAATTCAACAAATTTTTCATTTTTATTATTATTTATTTATTTATTTATTTATTTCATTTTCTTGTCGGCTTAGTCCCTTTATTAATCAGGGGTCACCACAGCGGAATGAACCGCCAACTTATCCAGCAAGTTTTTACGCAGCGGATGCCCTTCCAGTCGCAACCCATCTCTGGGAAACATCCACACACACATTCACACACACACTCATACACTACGGACAATTTAGCCTACCCAATTCACCTGTACCACATGTCTTTGGACTGTGGGGGAAACCGGAGCACCCGGAGAAAACCCACGCGAAGGCAGGGAGAACATGCAAACTCCACACAGAAGCGCCAACTGAGCCAAGGTTCGACCCAGCGACTTTCTTGCTGTGAGGCGACAGCACTACCTACTGCGCCACTGCATTTATTTATTTATTTATTTATTTATTTTGCTTTTCTTGTTTTTTACTCTTTTTTTATAATTTGTATTTAATATTTTTCTGTAGCATATAAATTTGGGTGTTCTAGTTTTTGGACCGTTATCATAAGTTACTTTGTTAGATAAGCAACAGATTTGGCTTCAGTACCGACCAATCTAATGTATATGCACAAATATAACATTGAATGGCTTCAGATTAAAAACATGAATTCAAAAGATTTGTGAGGGGTGTACCGTGTACTTATATATGCTGAGCACTGTACAAATTTATGTCTGACCTTTTAAGATGTATATATGAATAAAATTAATTTGATGAATAAATAAATACATAAATAAACAATAATGGATGAATGAATGAGTGAAGTAAATAATGGTGTATAAATTAATTAAACAAAATACAGATAAAAAATGTTGAATAAATAAACAAACAGACAAATAAATAAACACATGCATAAATAAATGAATAAATAAATAAATAAATAAATGAATAAATGAATAAATGAATGAATGAATGAATGAATGAATGAATGAATGAATGAATGAATGAATGAATGAATGAATGAATGAATGAATGAATGAATGAATGAATGAATAAATAATTATTAGGACTAAATATTAGTAAAGAATAGGAAATGTTATATTCTTAAATGATTAACCTAGTTCAGTAAATACATACATTTTTTGTTCTTGTTATACTTTTAACTATGTTGATGACCTGAACCTTGTAATTGTAAAAATAATAATAATAAGTGCTGTCGCAAGCATTTGCTGAAAAATACTGTTTAGTTGTATGTGATGATTTTTTTCCAATGAAAAACAGAACAAAATCCCTTTGGTGTAATAATAGTGTTTTGAGAAAAAATTAAAACAGAATGTTTCCTAGCTGTATAGATAGATAGATAGATAGATAGATAGATAGATAGATAGATAGATAGATAGATAGATAGATAGATAGATAGATAGATAGATAGATAGATAGATAGATAGATAGATAGATAGATAGATAGATAGATAGATAGATAGATAGATAGATAGATAGATAGATAGATAGAAAAGAAAGAAAGAAAGAAAGAAAGAAAGAAAGAAAGAAAGAAAGAAAGAAAGAAAGAAAGAAAGAAAGAAAGAAAGAAAGAAAGAAAGAAAGAAAGAAAGAAATTCCAAACAATAAAACTGTAACCCAGATAAATAAATACAAGATTGCTGCGTGTTCATTGTAGATTGTGATACTTACAAATGCATTGACTAATATTAACATTATTATACATAATTAGTATTATTTTTGTTGCTTTAGTGTTATTTCTGAACAGCAAGTGTTTTCAGTGTAAGGCAGAAAAAAATGTAAATGGAAAAACAAAATAAATAATAATAAATAGTTTTTTGGAACAACATTGAAGTGTTTTCATTATAGATGTATATAGGGGCAGTAACATTGTTTTGTGTGGATTCTAAAACAATATTCTGTGCAGCAGTTGAGATTGCCACTTTCATATTTATTTGAAAGTCAGAGCTTTAGTGTATGATACTAGATAACATGACACACAAAAAAGAAAAAAGAAATGCAAATACAAAGCAGGCTGTTTTAAGCATGAAAGGTTGACATTTACTGGAGTTGATGTGTTTCATAGGCCATGACATGAAAAGTGACTGAGAGAGAGAGACTGGCCTGTAATTATTGCTATCAGATGGGGCAGAGCTGGACTCTTATGAGCAGTGCAGAATCTCCAGGATACTCTGGCATCAACCGGTACATTGCTAGCCCTCGTCAAGAAATTGTTGATTATTGGGGAAGGTCAGTATACTGGAAGAAAAGAGACAGGATAAGTGTGAGAGGAAAGGCGGTAGTTTGATGAACAATAAAGCGCTGGAGGAAAAGTTTTAGATGGAGTGTTATGATGGCAACAGGAGCAGGCAGTGGGATGGGTTGTGCATGAATGAGCCGCTGCTGTTGGCTACTTTATTCTCAAATTAGCAGGAGGCAGATCCTGTCAAACGGTACATCTGACTGAGTTTGTGAATAAATTGGGGCAGGAATTATTTCAGGTTGTTTATGCATGGATGCAGCCATTAGCAGTCGAATTCTCCAAGCACCACTTCAACAGATAATGCAGCAAGGAGCAGAAAATCATCTATGACAGGCAGGAATCTCATCTGCGATTTTTTTTTCCTTTTTTTCCTGATGTATGTGTGTGTGTGTGCGTGTGCATGGACACATGTGTATGTGTGTGTGTTTTATGTAGAAAATTTTTCATTAGTTTCACTATTTTTTCAATAGTTTTCATGAAGTAGTCTTAGTGAGAGCCTTATAAACCTTGTCTTCTTGTTTACTTTCAGTTATTTCACCTTAATTTAACTAGGTAGGCCATTTAAATGCAAATTCTTTTTGTAGAATGGGAGCTTGGCAGGTAACAAGGGATAGTTAACCGTAAGTACAATAGCAAGAAACAAATGGAGGGAAAAACAAGAAAAAGTGCTAAATGAACTGAAATATGAAACGTTGTAATTAATAATAAAGAATATTTCAATGCTTAAAATTGCATAAAACACACAAACTCATTTTTTTTTTAGTACATATGCATGCTAGTTTTTCATCAAATTCTCACATCTGAAAAAGAGAGAGTGTTTTCATATCTATGTGAGCAAAACCTGCATTGACTCTCTCTCTCGCCCCGTCTCTCCCTCCCCCAACCCAACAAGGGAGCCGAATTTGATGCAGTGGAAATAAACATTAGCATATAATACAGTGACATGTCAGGGATGGGATCTGCTGTCGAATCACATCTCGCTGGTGCAGAAACAGGAAAAGGCTTTCTCCAGTAAGTTCACAGATGCTGGTCTTTTCCCCAGACCTACCTTTGCCTGCCTTGGCCTGTTTGTGTTATCCTACATGCAACATACATGACATTCTGTCACACATATTGTCAAATAAAATATGCATCCATCCACATTTCAGATGAAACCCAGCTGAAGTATTGTTGTGGCACTTTCTGAAGTACACACTATTTGACCTACAATAAGTAAATATACAGTTGAAGTCAGAATTATTAGCCCCCCTTTGTTTTATTATTATTATTATTATTTTAATTTTTAAATATTTCCCAAATTATGTTTAACAGAGCAAGGAAATTTTCACAGCTTTTTTGATAATATTTTTTCTTCTGGAGAAAGTCTTTTTGGGTAGAATAAAAGCAGTTTTAATTTTTTAATGAACATTTTAATGTCAAAATTATTAGCCCCTTTAAGCTATTTTTTTTGGTAGTCTACAGAACAAACCATTGTTATACAATAACTTGCCCAATTACCCTTACCTGCCTAGTTAACCTAATAAACCTAGTTAAGCCTTTATAAGTCAGGTTAAACTGTATAAAAGTGTCTTGAAAAATATCTAGTCAAATATTACTTACTGTCATCATAGCAAAGAGATAATAAATCAGTTATTAGAAATAAGTTATTAAAACTATTATGTTTAGAAATGTGTTAAAGAAATCTTCTCTCCGTTAAACAGAAATTGGGGAAAAATAAACAGGGGCTCTAATAATTCAGAGGGCTAATAATTCTGACTTCAACTATACATAGTTCTGCTATCATTTGTTTTAGTGTTAATGAAAATATGTTGTTGTTGTGCAAAATCTGTCCAATTTTATTAAAATACCGTACTCCAGTTTTTAAATTGAAAGCTGAAAAAGGCTCACGCTTCTAGAAAGCAGTTAATATAACAGCTCCACGGTTGGTGTGTAAGCTGATGTTTTACCGCAGCACTTGAGAAGTCTCTGGAGAAACATATTGGTGTTTCTGTTGTGATATGTAAATGGGGTTTCCGTAAAAATCCCTGTTCGCACTTACAACTCATTAGGAATCTTCTCAGAGTTGCAAGAGTGTCAGATATTAGACAGTCAGGAGACTCTGGAATACTCTAAAAAGGGAAAAAAGGAAAGAAAGAAATACCAGACCAGACAAAAGCACTCACATTTGATTTGTCTTTTCACTCATTCTCCTCCTTTCGCTGCTTTGTTTTAGTCGAGCGGTTGATAATCATGCAAATTGTAATATGAATAAGTTATTAATCTACTGCATTTGAATGTTTTATTGCTTATAATCTCAGAATTGTTAAATACATTGTGTTTGCACTGTGAAAGACACTGAAATGTACGTCAATTTGTGTCAAAGGAATATTTGATACATTCCAGCGATTTCATTAGAAGTGACCTTGAAGGTGTTAATCAGCCAGATAGAAAGGCAGAGACAAAGTCAGGATCACCATGGAAACGCAAATATTTGTTATACAGAAGGCCAGCAAATGTGGCCTTCGTGTCCACTACGCAGAGCCACAAATAAATATCCACTTTACCCCTAATGGTGGCTTTCAGCTTTTGCGCAGCCAATACCGCACTATAATGTTGGGCTTCACTGCCGGATAAATCGAACATCGGTTTGCTGTGTACACTTTACGTGAGGGAGATCACAACCACACAGATTAAAGGCTACCGTGAAGATCACCTCAATCTAATCAGGTGAATGATCAGATTATTATTGATTCGTAACAGAAGGTCAAAAGCAGCAGCACAATAGGACTGTGAGCTTGCATTGTAGGAGGAATGTGTCAGTATTCACCTGGTGGTTTCTGGTCTAGCATGTGAATTTATGGTAGACATGTCTGTGAAATTTCTGACGATTGATGTTGACACCAGTTTTATTTACTGTGTGTATATTGGGGCTACATGTAGAATTCAGAAACTCTGGTTATTAGTGACATCAGTGGACTTTAAGGGACCTGCACATTCATTCATTTTCTTTTTGACCTAGTCCCTTTATTAATCAAGGGTCGCCACAGTGTAATTAACTGCCAACTTATCCAGCATATGTTATTACGCAGTGGATGCCCTTCCAGAGCACCCAGAGAAACCCAAGTGAACACAAGGAGAACATGCAAACTCCACACAGAAATGCCTACTGACCCAGCCGTGGCTCAAACCAGGGACCTTTTTGCTGTGAGGCGACAGCGCTACCCACTTAGCCACCGTGTTGCCCCTAACTTATTGCTCATTGTTGTGATAGTTTGGTAATGAAGTGTAATTTGGACTATGGACAATATAGTTCTTTGCATGACTACAGTATAAACTAATTCCTTTCTTGGATTGGCACATTTAGCCATTATATTGAATCCTTGGTTTTCTTGGCAACATCTTAACCCATAGCCAGCCACTACATGTTAAAAATATTTTTCTTGCTACTGTCACTTTGGGGATTTGAATGGCACTGTTGCTTTGGAACTTTTCAAAGTGTACAATAATAATAAAACCAGAAGCCTGTGATTTTAAGGCCAAAACTAAAAAATAATTTGGTTGCTGGAAAATGAGGGTTATATTTATTGGGTGTTGTGTTGGTTTATACTAGAGGGAATTAAAAAATAGTAGGTAATTTGGTTGCTCTCGTATTGCTCCAAAACTTTTCTATTCAGAAAAAATATCATTTTGGCCAAGGATAGTGGGGCAATATTATTTGTTGAATTAAAGTGATACAGTTAACACTCACCGGCCACTTTATTCGGTACACCTCTCCATTTGATAATTTAGGCATGTAGACATGGTCAAGACGATCTGCTGCAGTTCAAACTGAGCATCAGAATGAGGAAGGATTTAAGTGACTTTTGACGTGGCATGATTGTTGGTGCAAGACAGACTGGTCTGAGTATTTCAGAAACTCCTGATCTACTGGGTTTTTCATGCACAACCATCTCTAAGGTTTACAGAGAATGGTCCAAAAAAGAGAAAATACCCATTAAGTGGCAGTTCTATGGGCACACATATCTTGTTGATGCCAGAGGTCAGAGGAGAATGGCCAGACTAGTTCCAGCTGATAGAAACATAAATAACCACTCATTATAACCAAGGTATGCAGAAGAGCATCTATAAACACACAACATGTCCAACCTTGAGGTTGATGGGCTACAGCAGCGCACGACTACACTGGGTGTCACTCCTGTCAGCTAGGAACAGGGAACTGAGAATCAATTCACACAGGCTCACCGTAATTGGACAATATATGATTGGAAAAACGTTGCCTGGTCTGATGAGTCTCGATTTCTGATGTGACATTCGAATGGTCGGGTCAGTAATTGGCAGCAACAACATGAAAGCATGGATTCATCCTACCTTCTCTTGCCCAGATCTGGCCCACACAATCAGCTTTTGCTTGGCCCACATGCTGCAGTGAATTGCGATACATGATTGGACCAAGTCTGGCTTTCATACAAGGGCCAAACATGGACCATATCTGGACCAAGTCTCAGCCAAGTTAATAACCCATAACTGGGCCTGAACTGGAACAGATATATCAAGACTGCAAAGAATTTGATAAACCCATGAAACATTACGTTTTATGGCCATGCTTTTTCTTGAAGCAACCTTTCTTTACTCAAAAATCATTTAAATGTATTTTAAAAGTGGATCAAGTTAGGCCAAACTTACAGTACGTGGCCCACATATATATTAAACTATTAACAGTTCAGGCTGGTGGTGGTGGTGTAATGGTGTGGGGGATATTTTTTGCACACTTTGAGCCCATTAGTACCCATTGGGCTTTGTGTCAATGCCACAACCTACCTGAGTATTGTTGCTGACCATGTCCATCCCTCAATAACCACAGTGTACTCATTCTCTGATGGCTGCTTCCAGCAGGATAACGTGCCATGTCATAAAGCTGGAATCATCTTAGACTGGTTTCTTGAACTTGACAATGAGTTCACTGTACTCAAATAGCCGCCACGGTCACCAGATATCAATCCAATAGAGCACCTTTATGATGTGGTGGAACGGGAGATTTGCATCATGGATGTGCGGCCGACAAATCTGCATCAACTGTGTGATGCCCTCATGTCAATATGGACCAAAATCTCTGTGGAATATTTCCAGTACCTTGTTGAATCTATGCCACGACGCAGACGGCAGTTCTGAAAGCAAAAGTGATCCAGCCCAGTACTAGTAAGATGTACCTAATAAAGTGGCCAGTGAGTGTAGGTTTGTAATGATATAAATGTAAACATACACAGTAACAACATTTTTAGTCGAACCATCCCTTAAAGCCTGCAAACTTGTCTGCTATTTGTCTGCTTCCTTGTTCTCTGGAGCAAACAAAGCATTATTCATAACACGTGCTTCCATAAGCACTTTGTTGCAGAGTGGACTTTAACATGCCCCGCTGTTCAGACTGGACATAGTTTAGATTTGTGAGTCCAGAGATTCTTTATTTCCCCACTGCAGAACCATGATATTTCAGCCTCAGACATCAAAGCAAATGATGTTGTTCTCCTAATGCAGGGGAAAGAGGGAGTAACACAAATGAAATGAAATCACAGATAATAAATTGATCCTGAAATACCAAGAGTGCTGCACAAAACTTCAAAGCTTAACCCTGTTTCCTCTCTTTGCCTCTCTCTTTTCTTGTTTCCGAGGGTCTTTCAGTGGTCTGGAGATGAAAGTCCTCTCGTTTTAGTGCATATGCTTTTTTATGTGCACATCCTGTTGCGTATGCCGTAAACATTTGAATGTAAAAAAAGCCGTGGCATGTTCAAAAACCCAATAGATTTGCTTTCTTAATTGAAAGAGAGAAAACAAATAAATCGTAAGGTCTTTTTTATTATGTCTAAACCTTATTGACCAACTGTTCTCTCACTTCTTCAGCTTTTAACAAATAGAGGTTATTGTTGTATCAAAACTCAAAAAGGTGCAAAAAGATATTCTGAAGCCATGTACTATCTTTTATCAGTGCTGTAAATAAGAGGTCAAAGATCTGTCTGTTGGTTCTTCAAAGCTCAGCATTGCTATTATTTGCAACATTAACTGACATCATAAACACCTACACTCAGAACAGATGGAGGGCATCCTAACTTCCTGTGCAAAGAGACTGTGTGTTAACGAGGTGCCGGAGTGCTAATGTGCTGTGTAATGTTCAAACTGTGTGAACCTGTCACATAAAGTGTGTGTGTGTGTGTGTGTGAGAGAGAGCCTGCATGTTATAACTTTGTTTATGCTGCATTTTTAGAGTCAGCTTAATGCGGCTAGATCTGAGCTGCCTGTGATAGAGATTTCAGCGGGCAAATCAGCCTCCACTAACAACAGCCATGCTGTTAGAAACCCGGTCTGCCTGCTTTAAAAGTAACTTAAATGCCAGCGGTTGCTGTGGTGGATCCCAGTGTGAAATGTCATATTGGAGCAGGCGCTACAGAGCGACTCTCTCTCCTCTCCCTCATTCTTTCTCCGTCTCTTTCACGGGAGCGAGGGCTCCAGAGGATGGATGAAAGCAAGGAAAGAGAGGCGGACTCGCGACTCTGGCAACCTTTTACCATGGTCTGACCTTTTGGTCAGGGAAAGAGCGTTTGATGGCAGTCCGCACAGGCATCCCCCCTACCAATCAACCCCTGAAGCAGCTCTCCAAAGCAGTGTGAGAGGCGTTTTTTATTTCATTTATGAGCGTTGAAAGGGAATAGTGAGTAACGTGTGGGCACCTGCATCCATCCCTCATTACACCTCCCTTTTTCTTCTCCCTTTTAAAAGGTAATGGGTAGGTCGGCCTTAAGCTGATGAAATTCAAACCAGCTATTTTGACCTTCCACACTGCAGTCTTTTTACATCATCTGACATTGACATATGAGAGGTCGGCGGATTTATGACAATTGCAGCTTTTACTTTGTGTTATTTTAAAGTTGCATTAAAAGTCCTGTAAAAGCTGCCGCCGTGAAGCCATTAGAGCTGGTCTGACAACAAATGCTTTAAATTAGACTTCACTCCCACATACTGCTCTTATGGCACCGTTTTATTCATTGAATCAAAAAGACCATTACCTCATCTTATATCAATAACAGATTGTCTTTCTATTGATTCTAGCCTTAAGTCTCCTGCTGAAAACTGACTTTTTTCCTGAAACATGCAACTTATTTTCCTTACCCAGTGCTTAATTAAAATCTACTTTGCTATAATCTATTTCCCCATTTATTTCATTTGACTGCAGTCAAGCTGTTTTGTGAAAGTAGTCAGTTGCACTAAAAAATATAGATTAGGTGTCTAAGTGTGCTGAAGTGACAATATATTAATGCATAGAAAAGAAATGAAGTGCTCAGCATAAATAAGTCCACCCCCTGTTTAAAATGAATTTTTTTATTCATTTCTCAGTGATTATTTACAATAATCTTTGGTGTCTTTTTAAGTCTTTTTAAACAGTTGTATCCATTAAAAATAAGATTTTGGTCATCTACCATCTTTAGAAATAGAAGGATATTTCATTTAAATTCAAACAAGAAATGTAACTAAATTTGATATTTTTTTAATGCTTCTCTTGATTTTTCCTGCTTATTACTATTTTATTTATCATTTTCCACAACATATTAATTTGAGTGTACTAAGTTTCAGAATGTGTATTCACAAATATTGTAAAGCATCCTTTATAAAATATTAATTTAAAAGAGAGATGTGTAATAGGTGTAATCATTAATGCTGAGCACTGTATGTGACAGTACACATACAGTACTGTTGACATCACCTATACTATATAGCTGCAGGTTACATACTATATATTTATGTGTGTGTGTGTGTGTGAATGTGTGTGTGGATGTTTCCCAGAGATGGGTTGCGGCTGGAAGGGCATCCGCTGCGTAAAAACTTGATAAGTTGGCGGTTTATTCCGCTGTGGCGACCCCAGATTAATAAAGGGACTAAGCCGACAAGAAAATGAATGAATGAATTATCTTTATTAATATATTGTACAATTGCATTTATTAGAGTGATGGCAATGCTGAATTGTCAAATTTGTAATTATTACGAATGCAGTGCTGACTGGTATATGCAACCAGAAGACATTTTTTTCAGGATTTTGGGCTGAATGGAATGTTCAAAAGAACAACATTTATTTGAAGTAGACATATTTTGTAACATTCTATATGTCACTTTAACTTAAGTCTAAATGAATCTGGTGAGATACTAAAAACACCCCTAATACTGTATTACTGGTCAGAAGGCTAAATAATGGAATTCAAATCAGTGAATAATTTTTGAGTTTGACAATGCATGAATAATCCAAACCAACTGATTCAGTGCAATCAATCAAACTTGACCAATCTACAAATTATGCATTCAATGGTTGCAGGTTTAATGATAGTGTGGAATGGGACTGATTATTGACATATAACCTTATATTTTGTACTCTAGATAGTTAAAAGTACAGTACACAATGGATAAATATATCAAGTATAATTGCATTGAGTACAGTGTGTCATTTGGGACACATCTAAGAACATTTAGGATGAATTAATCCACTAAAATCTATCATTGCATATTAAAGTTAGCCCATTGTTACCTTTGATTTGGCCCACCATCCCATCTGAGAGGAGAATGAGAATGATGGAGAGGATTGGGGCGAAATCCTTTAACACAGAGTTCGTCATTTCTACTTTGACGTAACCTTTTTTGTTTGTTTTATTGTTTTTTATTTATTTTATTTTGAGCAAACTGAAATGAAATGTTTCAATTAAATGTTGTAAATGAATCTTATTTTATTTTAAGTTGTAAATACTGTCACTCGACAGACAGAGGACATAGTTGAGCAAATCAAGGCGAAAACTAGTGTAATTCTGTTATAAATGAGATTTTGATTTTACTATTATAAGTTGTGGATTACTTATTATAAGTAGCAATGTTTTCTAGTCATTGCTAAACATTATTAAATAAATTAGAAACTTACCCCTGGCAAATATTCACCTTCGACCCACTAACCTCAATCAAGTTTGGTTTTTGGCCCTTCATGAGAAAAAGTTTGAGCACCCCTGATTTAGGTATTAAAAACTCATTGTATGTATTGTCATTGTATTTGCTTGATGGATAAAATGGGTCATCACTAAAAAAGGATTATTATCCATATCCATTATCCATATCACGATACAGAAAAATATTTAGTATTGTCACTTCTTTTTAGTTTTAGCTAGTTCTTGCTAAGACTGTTGAAAACTTTGACAATTATTTTATGACTCAGTATTTCTTCCAAAGCAGTTTACAAAAGTCGCCTGTTATTTGAATGATGCACTATTGCCATATGTTAAGTCTAGTCTAGCTTTCCTCTCAGCATGTCGTCTCATTTGTGTGTGCAGAAAAGAGAGCGAGCAAGCAAGAGAGAGAGAGAGAGACAGAGCAAGCAGCCTGAGGCAGTGAGGGAGGGTGGTACGGGGTCACAGCTGGGTACAATGCTAGGGTTTAAATGTCAGCCTGGCAGGGTCTCCCTCTCAGTGCCATTTTGTGGGACTTGTCACATGGTAAAGCACTGGTGGGGTCAGAGGCAGAGCAGGTCTGAAACCCAGTGAATGGACCACTGCTGTTTCTCACGGCAGGCGTCGCTTTGTGAGTCTATCAGCAGAACACTTTTAGAGACACTCTGTAATACCACGGACATTAAAAATACACTGACTTCAACTCAGACCGTGTAGCTACACTATAGTGATGTGAATAAGTTACAAGTTGGAGATTTTAACTGACTGTTGTCAGTGCTACAACACAAGGCTGTTGCTTTGGTTTGGTTATCCAGTGCACATATGAGTAAACGATGAATTAAAACTTTAAATAAATGATTGAGAGTAAGCGCATCAGTGCTGTACTGTGTTAAATCAATGTTCAGGTTGTTTAGAAGTTTTAGAAATTCAGTTTGTCAATGCTCCTTGTGCATGGCTTTACTTAAAGCAAAACGCTGCCGGCAAAAACAATGTTTTGTCAGATTCCTGTGAATTTTAAGCTTTTTGGCTTGGCATAAAGTGTTTTTTCATGCAAAATGCACTTTTAACTGTTTCTTTTGTCACATCTTATCAATTTGTGTCTGCAGATTTCAAAGAAACTACAACAACAAAAGAATTTTTTAAATAGGCAGTAGTCTCAAAGAAAGGATCTGTCCTTTTTGTTTTCTTATGTGAAACTTTGTGGGTTTTCATTGGAATTTGCATTTTTCTGCGTTTGTTTGGCTGGAGAAATCTTAGGAATTCAGTGTATTGTATATGTATTTACTGTATACACGGGTAAAAGTGCTAAGAGTGCTTATTATTTGCAGTGAAAAAAAAGCTGTCCAAAAAAGTAAATTATTAAATGAACAAATGCATAATGGAAAAGGGAATGTGTATCACTAACCGACATTCAGTTTCTTTGGAAATCTGTGAAACTTTCTTTTTCAGAGTTCTGTGAGGATAAATGCCATCTAACCAGTAAAACCTAGGTCTTTATTTTAACAATCTAGCAAAAGCATTAAGGGAGTGTCCGAATCCACTTTTGATATTTCAAGAATGAAAAAATACACCCTTGGCACATGATCTAACAGGGTTGCTTATTCTTTTAATGAGCTGTAAGGTGTATTTTGAGCATAACGTGCATTAAACCAATCAGAGTCTCATTTCACATTCCCTTTAAGAGTCAGTTGCGTCTCGCCATGGTGTATTTGCTATTTACATGGCAGACTTTGTCAGCAAAAAAACTGAATGTTTCACTAGCAAGAAAACAGTTTGACAGACCATCTGCAGCTCGAAGGATAAAGAACGAGCCTCCTCCATTCGGCCTCTTTACTTTCTCATTAATTTACTTTTATTCTTTACTTTACTCCTTTATTTTCATAGAAAAGGAAACCGTGTTGTACACACTCTACTGAAGACATCCATTAGCCATTTAAATCCATTTGTTAAGCTCAAAGATTTGTTTTAAAATTACTTCTAAATTCAGTTGTTATTTACAGCAAATGAATAAATGGACAGTAATTATGAAGTGTGGTCAAAAAACTGAGTTATATCCAAACATGCGTCCTATTCTTATGCTCCATATGGTGATGCATACGTCTCCAAAACCCGACAGGTGGACAAATCTCAACTTTATTTATTAAAAGAAATATAAATATGCATATAATAAATAATACTGCTATATACAAATGTACATATACAATATACAAATGCAAATTGTCATGAATAAACTGAAAAAAGCACCTCGAGGTGAAGAAGGCATGGAGGTAGTGGTTTTTATATTTATGCAAAAAATAATAATTTTTGTGACATTTTAATCCTTAAAATATTTTTATAGGTAAAGATATTTGTGTATTGCTGTACCTATTTGGACCTACACAGACACTTTACTTACATGCTCTGCACTGGACTTTACACCAGATTTTAATTGGTCAATGGTGGGGTCTTTGTCAGTTCCTCAAAATAGCAACGCACCAACAAAGCGTCTTAACACACCTCCTTTATAGACCAGCACACCTATGAGTCCACAAAGTGGCACAAATGGATTTGCTATGTAAACAACATGCCACAAACGTGAAAATTAGGGTTACTCTGGTCTGAAAATAGCAACAAATTGTACTAAACACATCTTGCACCTTATTGCGACAAGTGTATGATAGGGCACTTAAACTTTAAATACACTTGTATTTAAATGTTTAGCTACATTTCAAAAAATAAAATGAACAGCATCAGTACTGTAACAATGATAACTAACAAATGCTTTTGTAATATAAATATTTTAAAGTTTAAGTTGTGCCAAAGCTAAAATTCCAGCAGTATTTTCATTAGTCTTCAGGTTGTGCCTAGACCTTCTTCCTCTCTCATCTAGTTTCAAATGAGTCACTGTGAGATTATGAATACTGCTCTGCGAATGTCACCATTCATCAGCAACTTTCATAAACCAAATCAGTGCATTTATTTTTATGTTTCATGGTTTATTATAAATGTTCTTTTCGTTTTAATGTTGACATGTTAAAATATAGTGTATGCCAATATCTTGTATATTTTTGTCATATGTCTGGTTCTCTGATGACCTACTGAAATACTCATCCTCACCTTTTCTTTTAAATGCATGTCTGCCCCAATCATGCTTTGCAAATGATTGACACTATGTTTTTCTTCACAGTATGTCTTTTATTAAGGTTATTCAGCTTAAATGAGGTGCTAATACAAATGCAGATAGTAGAAACACTGCAAAATAATCAGGGCTTTTAAAGCCCCTCAACCCAAGCTGATCATTAAAAGTAATGAAGTGATAATGTGCGCTAATTGAATGTGTCTGCTCAGCATGTGCTCTCATATATAGTACATATATTTTGCTTGATGTCCTGTGAATCTGTCTGAAGACTCTGAAAAGTGTCAGGGATTTTGTTTCTATGTGGTTTAGCTATGGTTAATGTGCTGTAAACCTCCATAACCAACACCTGCTGACTATCTGACTTCTCTAATGTTGTGCCTGGTGCTAGAGTTAAGCCTAGGAAAAACACAACCAGACGGTTCCTCATAGCGATTGATGCCAACATGCAGGCTTGGGCTTCATTACACATTCAGCAGAGCTTGAGTTGTGCTCTGCTTTTGCCTCGAGGCGAAACGAGGACAGCTTTCATGTGAACTTAAGACACCGTTAGCTCTGGTCGAGGTCTGCTGGAGTGAACTGAGGGAGAAACCCAGACTCTGCAGCATCATTAGCAGTTGTGACTCTGTGTTAGATTAGCAGTAATTAAGTGCTGAAATCAGAGTGATTGGCGGTGCGTCAGGTCGTTTGCGTGTCGGGGGGAATTGTGAAGAAATAGATCAAACTGGCCTGGCGCTGTTCCACACTCTTGACCAACTCTTACTTCTCAGTAACAAAGGGAGAAGCAAAAGTAGATGAGTTTTTGTCAGTCCCAGCACAAGTGGACAACAATTTCAGAAGGAGACGAAATGCATATGGTTGGATTGCTGTTGTTTTGTAAGGTAGAGCATTTCAGAGTGCCTTTATGGTATTATCTACTCACGCTTTACTTGTTCTAAACCGTTAGGAGTTTCTTTGTTTGATTGAACACAAACAAAAATATTTTGAAGAAAGCTGGAAGCAACTGACTTCCATAATAATTTAGTTTTTCCTACTATGTAAGTCAGTGGTTACCAGCTGTATTCAAAATATCTGTGTTTGTGTTCAACAGAACAAGGAGACTTCTAACGGTTTAGAACAAGTAAAGGGTGAGTAGATAATGACAGAATTTCCATTTTTTTGGGTGAACTAACCCTTTAAGAAGGTTTTTTTTTGTTTTGTTTTTTACTTCTGACTGCACTGTAGACTTATAAAGTCCACTATTTATTCACAATATTACACTGAACGATCAGAAAAGGCTGAAGCATACCCTTCCAAAGACCCTCCCTTATCAGAAAAGTGGTCAAAACTGGACAAAAGAGGCTGCCCTTAATGGCAGGTGTAATTGGCAATGTGACACTCTTGTTCACTTGAGATCTGATCGACCAAAGCTTAATACCAGGTGTAAAGCAGGGTGTATCTGGGTGTAGATACAGACAGTCAGGTAGCACATGGAGGATAGTCCTCAAGCAGTGTTTCAGTCATGTTGTCATGGCGATGACTAAGCTGGGGAAAACGTCTTCTCCCTCCGGTTGTGCTGTTGTAATGAAGATGCTAATGAGAATTTATGTGACCATTATCCTGTCTTTTTTCTTCTCTTTTAGTATTTCTTTTGTGTAATGGTACACAGAGTCTCTTTTCTTAATGACTGACTTCTCTCGGAGTCAGAAGCATGTTTTGTAGGTCTGTGTTTGAGGGAGGTGTTGAGCGGAGGAGATGAATGAAATGACAAATGTAGTAAATATTTTGGGAAAATTCAGAGAGCATGGCCCATTGGCAGCTGCTGACATCAAACGTGATATTAGCAGCAAGTGAGGTGTTAACCTGTTGTAGATGTTGAAATCTTTACAAATTCTTGTGACTACAAATCTGCAGAATCTGTCATGTATTATTCATTTTTAGTAGGGATAAAAAAATGTATTTTTTTGACATAAGCTATTTTATAAGCTTTTTTTTACATAAGCTATTTTAGATAACAGATGTTTACAGACAAAACATTAACCAAAATAATAGCTGGATTCATAAAACGCAGTCCTTTATTAGTGTGCATACACTTGATTCTTAATACTAAGTCTTATTTCCTTGAAAATGTAAGTTACCTATTTTTGTGACTGTGGTTCTTGAGTGTTTAGTTTGTTCTTAGAATTGAAACTAGCCACTGTTCTTTATAAAAGTCCTTCTGGTTATGCATATTCCTTGGTTTTTCAGAATCTTTTTCATATTTTAAGCATTGGAGATTTACCTTGTTACATTGAAGACTGAATGACTTAGTTCATATATATATTATATATATATATATATTTTTTTTTTTTTTTTTATAGAAACTGCATGCATTCACTGATTTTCAATGCAAGAATGAGTATGTTTAATGTATAAACCAATTTTTATTGCCACTGAGCGAAAACCCTGTAATTTTTAAAAATGTTAATAAGTAAAACCATGACCATCCTAAGGTCATTTTTATGTCATATTATCTGTCATTTTTACTGGCATGTTTATTTTGTTCTCAAAAGGATAGGGATAACCAAAAATAACACCATTTACCAAGCGGCAACTTCCCTGGTGAGGATAATGCAGAAGTGACTGAAACTGGACGCTAGAGGCTAGCTCCAAAAGGCAGTCGATCCCATAAAATTACTATGTTAAAAGGCCCAACTTAATTTAAGTTTAATTCTGTCATAAAAAAGTTTTTTTTGTGTGTGTGTATATAGCTAATATTACCCATCATGACAGGGGGTGAGGGGGTGTTTAACTCATCCTTTTAATATATACTAAGCCTTAAAACTAGACATGTTTAAGGGCGTCACCACTTAATCGTGCACATTTGAGCAAAGAATTAAGCTGCCATCTAACAAAGGCATTGATGTTTCAGCATAAGTCATTGACATCAAATAACACAGACAAAGCTATAATTTCTTTTCAGCTTGCTCAATAAGAGAAAGTGTGCATGTTTTGTCCTTTACAATTTAGTGCATTGCTGTAAAGCTACTGTTAGGGAGATTTACAAGCATAATCAGGCAATAAAAAAACATCTGGGAGTTGTTTTGAGCATGATGGTGAACCTTAAACATTGCAGCATTAAAGAGGAATTTCACATATTAAATAAAACTGGTTAGAAGAAGTGGAACATTTCTGATTAAAGTGCCTTTTAGGATTCACGAAAGAGTATGGGGAAAATATAATAGTGTATAAAACAGTGTTTTCTGACTGCATTCTAATAATAATCAGGTCATAGCCATAATCAAAAGCCATAATTTAACAGACACATGCATAATAGATTAAAGGACCCTCACCAGCACATACAATTCCTAGATGGATGATTATACAAGAAAGCTTCGTGTAACTCCAGAAGGTCCAGGAAACATTTTAAAAAGGAAACAAATTAATGACATGATGAAATCTTTGTAAATTCCTCTGCATTAGAGCATGTCTTGTATCTAAAAGTTCCTCACATTCTCGGAAATAAAAGTACACAAGCTGTCTCTTGGGTGGTATCATTTATTTTATTTTTGTTATTGTTCCTAAAGGGTTTATATTGGTGCTTTAAAGGTACATATTAGTATTTCAAAAGTTATACTGTTGTACTGTTTAGGTAACAACATGTACCTTTAAGGTACAGTATAATATGGACACGTTAAGTACAAATGCTTACCTTCTAAACAGTGTTGGGTGTATTTAATTACAAATAAACTAGTTACTGAAATAAATTGCTATCTGCTGAAAAAGTCAAATAAGGGATTACTTTCATTTTTTAGCTAATTTAATTACAGTTACTTATAAAGTATTTGCCTTAAATGATGACCATGAATTCAACAGTTCTGTTTAAATTAGTTCAGAGAAGTATAGAACTCATCATCATCACCATCTTCATCCACTAATCAGGGGCCAGGTGCAAGGGTAGCAGTCTCAAGAGACAACCCCAGACTTCCTTCTCCCCAGACACCTCCTCCAGCTTCTCCAGGGGGATCCCAAGGCATTCCTAGACTAACAGAGAGACATAGTCTCTTCAGGGTGTCTTGGGGTTCTCCCTAGGGCCTCATCCCAGTGGGACAAGGCCTAGGTTGGCTTTCAGGAAAGATTTCAAAACAGAGGCCCAAAACACCTCAGCTATCTTTTCTTGATGTGAAAGAGCAGTGGCTCTACTCTGAGCTCCTCTCGGGTGACAGAGCTCCTCACCCTATCTTTGAGAATGTGCCCTGCCACCCTGTAAAAGAAACTCATTTTGGCTGCTTGTATCTGAGATCTTGTTCTTTTGGTCATGACCCAAAGCTTATAACAATAGGTGAGAGTAGGAACATAAATTGACTAGAAAATCAAGAGCTTTGCCTTCAGGCTCAGCTCCTTCTTCACTACAACGGACCAAAACATTGACTGCATTACTGCTCCTGCTGCACTCATTCGCTGTCAATCTCTCGTTTCATGTTTCCCTCACTCATGAACAAACCTCCAAGATACTCCCCAATGATCTTCTTTTCCATGGACAAGGACTCTCCTCCAACCTGGGAATGGCAAGTCATCCTTTTCCGATTGAGCACAATAGTCTTAGATGTGGAGGTGCTGATTTTCATCCCTGATTTGTCACACTTGACAGCAAACTGTTCCGATGCACACTGAAGGTCCAGGTCCAATGGAACCAACAGGACAACATCATCTGCAAATAGCAGAGATGAAATCATGTGGTCCCCAAACCAGACCCCTCCGGCCCTAGTGCCACTTAGAAATTCTGTCAATAATAATTGTCCATAATTCCAATCCATAGAACAGAACCAACATACACCATGAAGAAGTCTGACTTGCTGGAAATACAAACCAAACTCATGCTCTCAAGCAAACCAGATAGGGTATAGCGCTTGTCTAGTGTTTCGTGGCCCAAAACCCATATTGTTCATTCTAGATCTGAAGTTCCACTATCACTTAGATTCTCCTCTCCAGTATCCTGTCATAGGCTTTTCCAGGGAGGCTGAGGAGTATGATCCATCTGTAGTTGGAACACACCCTCCAGTCCTCCTTCTTAAATATGGCAACCACTACTCTAGTTGCCCAGTCCAGAGGTTTTAAAGGTGTGCAATCCAAGTGGGGCTGCCACTAATATCCAGAGACTTGGGGTTCTCAATGCACATCTCATCCACCTCGACTGCCTTGCCACTGCAGAGCTTGCAAACTACCTCAGTGATCTCAAGTTTGGCTGATGGGTGAGTCCACCCCTGCATCCCCCGTCTTTGCTTCCTAAATAGAAAGCCTGTCTTGAGGAGATCCTCAAATTATTTTTGCTTAAAGAGTTTTTTTTTCAGACATAATTGAAAAAATATTGAAATGCTGTTTTAATGATGTAAATTAGTAATTAACAATTAATTACTTATTAAAGTAACTTACCAAACACTGCTCCTAAAAGGGTACAACCCTATGCACAGCTTGTGTAACTATCTTCTAAGAGTGTACTGTACATCAACATTTTGACTGCTAGGGATTTTTTAGAAATGCTTTCTTGTGTCTAAACTTTGAATGTGCTATTATAGTATTCAGTCAACCAGTGCAAACTATGTAAAGGATGACCTGGTATTGGTTGAGTTTTTCAGAACATTTTTCTACCTTTCCTTTCTTTATACTCATGACGGGCTGCTTTTAAAAATGTTCCATTTCCAGATCAGGGGAAAAGCAAGGTGTCATGTGGGAATTAGAGTTCTAATCAGCAGTAATGAGAGTGCATGCAGGAACAAGGTGGCAGATCTGACACTGATATATGGATGGTGAGTAATGATGTCTGTGGTGAGTGTGTAAGAATGGAAGCTGTCTCAAAATCTTCAGTTTACAGACCTCGACGACCCTGAGCTGAAAACATCAACTGGGGCTGTCTTAAAAACATCACCCTCGACTCTTTCTGAGGCTGCAAAATATGTGTGCTATTGCTCCCGTAGATACAAGCTCTGCTCCAACACATGCTCCTGGTTTGTTAAAGTTTAGCGGCTGCTATAGAATTTTTAGATAGAGAGGTTTTGGGATCAGTGAGTTTTTTTTACAGGTCATTTCAGGATTCAGCCTCAGCAGATAATTGATTATTGAGATATCTAATATATTGTCTGGCAGTTTCTTTGTGGAAGCAGAGTAAATAGCATTAAAGAAATGTTATTTTTTTAAATGCTATTTATAGATAATACATGGTCAAAAATATATACTTTTCATGGGATTTTTGTGGACACTAGTGACTTTTTAATATTAGGAAAGTAGAATACATATTTCTATTTATTAGTGCTGGCTCCAACATCCACAAATCTGAATCACGGATTGAATGTATTATTATTATTTTTTTTATCAGTACATGGGAGAAGGGGAGAAAGCAACTATATAGGCTTATTTAAACATAAAACATTATTAAGAAGCCAAATAATAGGTTGGCACAATTTGCATAAAGTACAAAAAATAAATAAATAATATACAGCTACAACATTTTCTCAGTAAATACCCATGAGTGACTTTCTGTCTTTTATTGTTTGATCAGTGGCTTTGGTCACGTTAAGAGTTAATACACAGACCCAATATACTGATAATACATACAGTTTAAATCCTGTGTACAATTATTGCATTTTAATAATACTCTCCAAGATGAGAATTTTGACATAAATTTGTATGCTAATGTCTTCCAAAGCCAAAGAAGTGTTTAAAAAAAAGAAAAGAACTCAATGTAGCTATCTTGTATGCACACCTTGGGCTCTTTTTTATTGATCTTGGTGCAAAGTCTAAAGCGCGAGTCTACCTCAGAATTGTTTCAAAAAAAAGCATAATAATGGGCATGGAGCTCTGCGAGCAGAGGCAAGAGTGGGCGGAGCCAGCAGAGCAGGGGAGAAGGAGAGGAGCAAAGAACTCTTGTCAGTTGGCTCACAAAATGAGACACAGACCGTGAGAAGACCCATAATTTTAAAGTTTACAAAGTTAAAATGCAAAGTAATAAACAGAAATTTAATGCCCTGCTACATTTGTTATTCATAATTTCATATCCACACAACCACAATTTATACCTTTATAAGATAATCATGTTTATATAAGCACTATAAATGAGGACCCTCAATCCCTGGGTCTGAATGCAGACTCAGTGCAGCAGGTCTCTTGCCCTGCCTATTTCAACCATTTGGAGGATTTAGATGAACACAGCAGCACAGCGTTGTGTCTAAATGTGAACGAACTCAACTGATAAAAGACAAAGTCCACCATTCTGCAATTCTCGAAGTGCTCTTCCGATAAAAATCGCTTGCTTCACACAAACAGCTTTGCTGTAATGGCCCTGACAGGATCGCGGCAAAAAACATGCAACAAACCCAGTGGATCATGGAAACAAACACATACGACCCTTCATGAACGGCTAAATACTGTGTGCTGTGGGTCCGTGGACGTGGTCTACATTGTTTTAACTGATGCTCAACACACATAAATCTGTTAAAATTTCAAAAAAAAAAAATAAAGTACTTGAGGGTTTCTTGAACCTTTAAGAGCGTCTTAATCTACTTTTGTTATTTTAAGGATGAAAGAATACACTCTGCACCCTGGCGCATAGCTTTACAGGGTTGTGCTTATTCTCCTAATGAGTTATGGGTGTGTTTTTTTTGCTGCAGACTTTGTAAGTGGAAAAACTGAACACTTCACTAGCGAGAAAACAGTTAGACAGAACATCTGTAGCTTGAGGATGAAGAATGAGCCTCCTCCATTCGGCCTCTTTCACTTTACTTTACTTTTACTGTTTACTCCTTTACTTTTGTGGATAAGGAAACAGTGTTGTACGCACTCCATTGAAGACATCCATTAGTCTACATATTTATTTCCTTTATTAAGCACAAATATTTGTTTCAAAACTATTTTTAAATTCAGTTCTAATTTCAAGCCCACAAATAAATGAACAAAAATAATGAAGAGTGGTCCAAAAACTGCAATGTATCCACACACGTTTATTACTGTGTAATTTTTCAAAACGAAGATGACTGTTATATGGAACTTAGGGTATTTATAGTGGCTAGGAAGCATCTGATTGGTGAATCATAAATTGAATAATGCTGGGCCAGCCGCAACCAATCATAAGCACGTTATCCTCTCGAAATTAGTTTTTAAATAAACTCCACTTGTGTATTGCTGTACATGATGTGTGTATTAAGCAATGTGTAAGTGTTTTGGACCTGCATAGGCACATAACTATCCCATTGGACTTTAGATCAGATTTTAGTTTGTCAATGGCGCAGTCTATTTCAGTCCTTCAAAATAGCAACATGCCAACAATCCGCCTTAACACCCATGAGTCCACATACTGGCTCAAATGGATTTGCTATTTAAACAACATGGCGCAAAACATAAAAATTAGCATTGCGCTGGTCTGAAAATAGCAATAAATCATGCCAAATACCTCTTACGCCTTATTGTGCTGAGTGTATGATAGGGCCACTTGTGTGTGTACAAACAAGGTATGCAAATATGAAGTTAAATATTTTGTATTTGTCTTTTTGCACATGAATTGTTTAAAATCCTTAGTTTGAAAGGAACTTAATAGTCTGTATCACAAATCAGCTTTAAACTGTAATGTCCCCCCTAAGATATATAGTACTTTGTTTGTGTGTGTGATACAGCATAGGAGTGCATTAAAAATATAGTTCATCCCAAAAAAAATCTAATTATATCATTATATTCTCTCTTCAACTTTTTTTTTCTCCTGAGAACAAAGGAAGATATTTGCAAGAATGGCAGTAACCAAACTAATCTCATGAATCATTTACTTACATAGTTAGAAAAATAAATATGACAGAGGTAAAAAGGTGGCGAGACACATCATCATCAGAACACAGAAATTTATTGAAGATTGGAACAATGTGAGGGTCAGTAAATGATGACAGAATTTCCATTTTAGGCTGTACTATGCCTTTAAGATTTGTCTCCAGTTGAGTTCCTGGAATAGCCAAATGTTATTTAAAAAGTGGGTTTTAACACTTTTGCTGTGTTGCAAATTTGTATATGACTCATACTGTAGTATATAGGGTTAACCATTCAGGTAATGGCTAATTTTCATCTATGACTGTGTGCATGCTGCTTTTTAGCTTTGCACAAATGTAAAATGAGTCAAGGCTGTAGTATATTCTAACCACCATCTTTTTGTGGGCGAAATAGCTTCTTCAGGGCAAATCATTTTTTTCCATTCTATCATTTCCTTGTGGGCATAGATGAATTGCGGGTCGTAGCCACTAACCACTCACATCTCTTGACTTATCAGCAATGACATCGCAGTAATCGTTCTTTTTACACTTTCAGACTTTAAGGCGATTGCTTTTAACGTAACTGCAGGACTTGACCCATAAAGTGAAGACATCTCATCTGTGGCAACATAATGGCAGTGAGGAATAAGTTCTGTGAAAAGAACATACCAAAACTCTCCAAATTCTTGAGCAGGTAGATCACAGTACTTGGGTCAGTGGTCTTTTAAAGGTTTGAGAGGCAGTGGTGGAGGAA
This sequence comes from Danio rerio, assembly GCF_052040795.2. Taxonomy (NCBI): domain Eukaryota; kingdom Metazoa; phylum Chordata; class Actinopteri; order Cypriniformes; family Danionidae; genus Danio; species Danio rerio. The sequence continues at coordinate 40,791,457 of NC_141027.1, forward strand.
CAGCCTGTAATTACTTCATCTGACAGACTCTAAGTGGCGGCATAAGACATCTTCAGCTATACGCTTCTCTCCTGATTGTGCTTATGGCTTTTAAACCAATGTTGTCTTTTTGACCTTGGATGTAATGCTTAGGTTTAAAGTGGTGTCTACGAATTACAGGTTGTGTTTTAAACATAAATGTATTGTTCAAATGGGGCACAAATCAAAAAATGTGGCACCTTAAACTCAGCTTGGGGTTGTTTTAAACTAAAGGGATTTCCATGCTCCAAATACGTAATCTGGGAGATTCTTCTTAGAGGACAGATTATAACTGTTTATATTATACACTAAAAATGCTAGGCTCCACAAAATTCCATCATGATCTCCCAACACAAATAGATTACATTAAGACTTAATTGTTATTACAGATGTAAGTGATTGAATGTGATAGTGATTTGATAGATGATAGTGTTTTTTCAGCTCGTTTTAAATAAGTAGTTTAAATAAGCAGCAAATAGAAATATATATTTTTTTACATGTGAAGAAATTAACATTTTAACCTAACTAATTCATTATTTACCATGTGATTTCTTTCTCGGTGCATATTTACACACATCTGCACAACTAAAGCAATAACAAATAACTCATAATTAATTATTAATTTTTACATTTGACAAGGATCATCATCATCTTCAATGATGTTATGTAAATGTGTCAAATGCAAAATTTTGTGCAATCCCATCATTATTGACCATTTTTATGTGATCATGTTATTGGTCTATGAACATTTCCTACTTGTTTTTAAACAATTTTATAACTGTAACAAGAGGCAAATAGGGCTCTATTTTAACACGCTAGGCGCAAAGTCTACAGTGCATGGCGCAAAAGCATTAAAAGCATATCCGAATCCACTTTTACTGTTTTAAGGCTGGAAAAATGCAGTTTGTGCCCTGGCACATGGTTTAACAGGGTTGTGCTTATTCTCTTAATGAGTTATGGTTTTAAATTTAGCTCTAATTTCCAGCCAACAAATAAATGAACAATAATAACGGTGTGGTCAAAAAACTGGGTTATATCCAAACCATAGACTGTAAAATGTATGGACGTTGTATCCGTGACGTCACCCATAGGTTTCTGAACACTGCAAAAGAAGCTACAAGTAGGCGCAGCCAACCGTCGCACATCATCGCACCCACGGCAGGATACCAAACAAGGGCAAAGAGGCGGAGAGTGACCGGCGCTAGACACCTGCTGGTATTTTGCTTGGACCTGGCAAAAAGGCTGATTTATACTTCTGCGTCAAACGCCGGCGTATGCTACGGCGCTGACGCATAGCCCTTCGCCGTGGCCATCGCCGTCACTGACGTGCACCTCTCAAAAAATGTAACTACACGTCGCAACGACGCGTAGTGTAAGCTCTGTGATTGGTCAGCTTGGTAGCGCTGACGAGTCTGGGCGGGACCGAGAGCCGCGCGAATGGCGCGAGCGATTGTTTACAAGTGTGGAGCTCCGGGTGGAAAGTTTTGTTTTGTGTTTACCTCATGGTTAAAGTTGTTACACGTCCGCCGGTTCCTGCCTCAAAATGAGCGAGTTTGAGCCACTTGTACATCCCGGAAGTGTTCAGGAAAAGCAAAAAAGCAGAGAAGAAACTCGACACAGAGGAACATTAACACCTCACTGCCAACTAGCGTTTCGGAAGTGTTAATGCAGACCAACAGAGACAGCGCGCAGAAGTATAAATGCACAGCCACGCGCGTTGCATGCGCCGTGGGTTACGCCGGTCACTTGACGCAGAAGTATAAATCAGGCTTTAGACAGACTTTACTTTGGGAGAACGCTTAATACTTTATTACCTGCGGCTTTACAGGTCTAAAGAACATTGTACATGATATATAATCTTAAATAAGACCAATGCATTTAAAGAGATGGTATATAAGTATATAACTTCACTCACCTGGGAAACGGAGGCCACATCTATGGTTTGTGAACACAATTAAGTGCACACAGCATGATATATCATCTGATAATTGTAAGAAATAATTCCAAAAGGCAGCTCACTGTGTAAAGCCACATAAAACAAAAAAAAATACGTTCAGCGGCTAATCTGCCGGAGTCAGCTGAGGTAAAGTGAAGGCGACCAGCGAGACCTAGTTGTCACCCAAGTGGCCACGCCCTTAATTATGCAGACTTAATATAACCTAATATAAAGGAAACGGATAAGTTATAAAAAAATTCACTCCCCTCACAGTTGTCAAAGGCTAATATTAGCTTATGAACCAAAATTGTTCTTTGTACCAGGCTTTAAACACACTTTTTTTCTGCTGTAAAGTTTGCCATTTTAACAGTGGGCTCTATTGAAATTTGCTCCATATGGAGTCAGGACTAGCGGAATTTCAATGAATTACAGTTTCAGTTACTTCCGTATTGGCTTCCCGAGGGAGAGCGGGAGGTTGCCTTTTGATACAAACACACGTCCTATTTTTATGCCCCATATGGTGATACATATGTCTCCAAAACCAGACAGGTGGACAAATCTAAACTTGTACAAATCTAAAACTAATATAAATATGCATATAATAAATAATACTGCTAATAATAGTAACATTATACAAATGCAAATTGTCATGAATAAACTGAAAAAAGCACCCTGAGATGAGGCATGGAGGCAGTAGTTTTTATATTTATGTAGAAATTAATAATTTTTGTATAGTTTTAATACTTAAATTTTTATATTGTGTGTATTAAGCAATGTGTACACTTTTCAACCTGCATAGGTTCATTACTAACATGCTCTGCCCTGGAATTTAGACCAGTTTTCAGTTGGTCATTGGCCTAGTCTATTTCAGCAAAACGTGAAAATTAGGGTTGCACTGGTCTGACAATAGCAACAAATCATGCAAAACACGTCTTGTGCCTTATTGTGCTGGGTGTATGATAGGGCCCGTAATGTTAAAACAGCTTTCATTATTTATCAATATGTGGCTCTTTTTGGCTTCTCGGAAGGTATAGAAAATAAAGATGTAAAACAGGAAATACGTAGGGACCGTTGTTATTGTTTGCATCCCTCAAAATAGTATATAGATTTCGCAATATGTTAGTTTAAAACGACTTCCATGCATGTTCTTTAACAAGCAGGAACAGTTAATAGAGTCAAACATAATACTGCTGAAGGCTCATAGAGTACAATGTTCCTAATGAAATCCATTACTCTTAAACTTTAAAGGGAGCCTATCAGAAGTATTGATATGGGCATTAAGGGAATACTTTAATTGTTGGCCCTGGCCAAGCAGCTGTGAGTAAGGTGGACTGAACAGTGAGTCAGCGTTTTTTACCAGATCAGCAGCAGTGTGGAAAGGTAATTGTGCAGATTAGAGAGCTTTTATGACTCTGCACAACATGATGAAATTTGTTAAATAGATTTTTTCATAGTGATGCCAATCAATACCATGTCAGCATTAGATTTTGAGACTGACATGTTAGTTGTTTCTTCAATGAAATAATGTGTGGAAATGTGTCAACATTAGTTAGACTTGCATGTACAGTATGTTGTGTTTAACAACACAAACATCCTTCTTTCCATGCTCCATGAAGTTTTATTCTTAGTAACTGTGTCGCCTCGTGGCTCAATTTTCATTATTGGTTTGCTTTTCAATGTTATTTTGTAGCTAAGTCAGCTGTGCGTGTTATGTGTTTCAGGGTTTTGATCATGCTGAGTCCGTATACACAAGATGACAAGCGTAGCGTTTACCTTGATCGCTAGCTTGTTCCTAGCTTTGAACCGCTTGGCATGGGTCTAGCTCTAGCCTAGATTCAGACAAAGAGGGAGCTTATTTTAACAAGCTAATCTACGGCAAAGACTGCAGCGACATGGCCAAACACACATCTCTCCCTAAATTAGTCCTTTAAGCCTTATATATGTATGAGACATAGCGAGCCAAATGTTAGCGCTCGCCAATTAGTGCAGCAGTGTTCAGCGTGGATTAGAGATGGGTTGATTTTTTTTCTCTCTTTCCATCTTCTCTCCTCCGCCAAATCTCTTTCATCCATGAAGGAAATGTAAAGTTAATTCACTCCAAAATGCCCTGAAAATGTCACACGGCATCCTGATGTTGGCTCATCAGTGGTGAAGTGGATTTATGTTCAGAAACTAGCCAAAATGCTAAGTGGTAAAATGCTCTCACAGATGCTTGTTTTCTGGGACTTTTAAATAAGGAATGCTGAGTCAAACAGTTATTTGATTTGGTTATTTTTTTTTTCTTCGTATGGTCACATTTACCTTTAGTCATTTTAATAGGAATCCATGCAGTTGGAAATTTTTCTGGAGGTTCAAACTCATTTACTGTGATGGCCAACAGAATGCTGCTTGGTTTGAAAGCAAGTAGATTTTTTATGCAGCTGTAGTTATATGCATGTATCTGCAGTAAGCTCCAGTAGATGATTTTGCTAATATAAGAAAGTCTAACATAACATCAAAGTCCTCCTGCAGTGCCTTATAACATGTAGAGTCATTTAATGTGTTGACTATGGGGTATAAGCACAAAGAGTTTTCATTTGTGCCAGCCAGCGCAGCGCTCAGCGTCTTTTATTTATAATCATGCCACCTTTAAGGTCTGATTTCTTAAAAAATCAGTGATCTTCACCACCTGATAGATATACAATATAAAGTGGATCTTAGACCGGACAGGAAGCACTGCATTGAATTCCATTATCCCCCGCCATGGTTTTAAAATATGGCAGTTTAATTTATCCCAGTATTTTCAATGGAGTTTCTTCACTTACCTGCTGATCCTGACGACGCTAGCCGTTACAGTCTTTCACCTCATTTTACACTTGAACATCTAAATGAATGCTTAAATCTATTTAACTAAATGTATTGTAGTTATATTACAACATCAATGCTGTTAAAGGAACCATGTGAAATTTAAAAAAATAGTCACATTAAGCTTTCACTGGAAGTTTCTTTTTATATTGACTGAAAAACACTAACTGTGCATATACTCTATTTCAGCTGGAGGTAGACAGAACTGGACACATTGATAAACCCCTGCCCTTTTACAAATAGCCAATAGTCTTTTGTTTACATCTGCTTAGCCTGGCCTGCTAAGCTTGGTAAAGCTACATTTTTATAACATAAAACAGACTCAAAAGTGTTTTATAACTTTAAAATTTCTTTCTTTTTGAAATCAAATGTGTCTTATTTGTTTTATGGTCTGTGCTGACTAAGTTTGATCCCTTTTGTTCTATTTGTCTGTTGACTTGAGCAGACTGTGAAAATAATGATTTGAAACTAATGATTTCAGTCCAGCGTATACAGCGTATATGAGGTGCACTTTATCGCATACTTTGACATATTGAAAATAGTAACTGTTTGAACAAGCGATGTTTAGATGCAGCTTTAGAATCTCTCAGGTTTTAAAGTATCAAACTAAATTGATAACAAAAACCAAAAACCTTTTATCATGATTTCATTGGCGCATAATTTCCTTAAATTTCTGAAGTTTAGATAAATGATTTCTTATTTAGTTAACGTATTTAAAACCCAAAAGAGCGTATTCTTACCACTGAAATGCTATTGTAGGTTACATTTGGCTGAGAATTTAAATATTGTATGTTTTAACAATCGGGAAAGGCAATTTTTTGTCATCTTGGAAAAAATATTTAAGTGACTGTTCAAATGTTTACCTATTCAAATGCCAGTTACATTTAGATTTACAGTTTTGCTTTTAATATGGTAGTTTGAGTATTATAAAAACACATAATATCAGGTTTGGTTAATCCTTCATTAAACAGGGTGTTGTTGCTAGTCATTTATACTTTTGTGTATGAATGAAGGGCACAAACCATGATAAAACTAGATGAAATTGCAATCTTTCAAACAAAAACAAAAATCTATTTCCCTATTGAGAAATATATAGTTCTGTCACATTTGAAGACAGATTAGACACGTCAATCGGTTTGACATTCATTCATTCATTCATTTTATTTTTGGCTTAGTCCCTTTATTATTCTGGGGTCGCCACATAAAAATGAACCGCTAACTTATCCAGCATATGTTTCATGCAGCAAATGCTCTTCTAGCTGCAACCCAGTGCTGGAAAACACCCATATACTTTTATTCTCTCACATACACTACGGACAATTTAGCCTACCTAATTCACCTATAGCTCATGTCTTTGAACTGTGGGGAAAAAACAAGGAACCCGAACGACACCCAAACAAACACGGGGAGAACATGCAAACTCCACACAGAAATGCCAACTGACCCAGCCAAGGTATGAACCAGCGACCTTCTTGCTGTGAGGAGACAGCGCTACCCACTGCGCGTCCATGGGTTTGACAGTTAGATGCAATTATTTTCAAGTGTAAGAAAGAAGTTATGGAAATTGAAAGTAGGTATGCAAATTCTCTTCCAACTCAAAATTGACCACATGTAAACCTTACATTCACCATGCCCTATTCAAGCATTTACATTTGAGACTCAGGTTATACTTGAGGAGAGATACAGACAGATGGCTCCATCTGTGAGTATGGTTGGAGGCATGCTTTTAGACTGCCTGACTTCACCCTCTTTCCAGATGCTTGTTTAACATCACTCTGTTCTTCTGCAGTCTGTGGTTAAGATTGATCAGTACAGTTAAGTGAGCACATCAAGTGATGGTACAATTGTTCGTCAGTCACCACAGGACTCTTTACAGCCAGAAGGCTTGCAGTGCTGTCTCTTCATAGCACTGATTGGCACTGTAGCTATTGGTTTAGCTACAAATTATGTTAATGTTGTAATTGAAAATCATTTACAGTTTTTGGCAATAATAAATAGTTTTATACTTGCACACAATTTATTAAAGACGCCTTGCTAGTTCTTCAATCTCATTTTTGCCATAAGAAACTTTTTAATTGGCAGCACAAAGGCTCAGTGGTTAGCACCGTCACCTCACAGCAAGAAGGTTGCTGGTTTGAGTCCCGACTGGACCAGTGTGGAGCATTTCTGTGTGGAGTTTGCATGTTCTCCCCATGTTCGTGTGGCTTTCTTCCGGGTGCTCCAGTTTCCCCCACCGTCCAAGGGCATGCAGTATAGGTGAATTGGATTAACTAAATTGTCTGTAGTGAATGAGAGTGTGGGAATGTGTATGGGTGTTTCCCAGTACTGGGTTGTGACTGGAAGGGGATCCGCTGCGTAAAACATATGCTGGAATAGTTGGTGGTTCATTCCACTTTGGTGACCCCTGATAAATAAGGGAAAAAAGCCAAAGATGAATGAATGAATGAATGAATGAATGAATGAATGAATGAATGAATGAATGAATGAATGAATGAATGAATGAACTTTTTAAATTATTTGTGGTATATATTACAAGAGTCTGGAAGCATTTCTCTGAGATTTTGGTCTATATTGCCTAGCACAGGGTTGTTGCAGATTTGTTGGTAGCATTGTTCCACCATTGGTCCATCTTGCAGATCTTTCATTCAAGGCTCTCTATTGGATTAAGTTATTGTGGCTGGGGGGGCCTTTTGATTGAAATAGTGATCTCATTGTTAATTTGTAGAAATCAGTGAGGAGTGATTTGAGCTTTTTGACATTGACATTTGACACAGAATTGTTAGGGTTTAAAGAAAGGCTTAGGTTTTGTGCTTTACTTGTCTAGGTGATCTATATGACAAGCCTTGCCTCTCATGGTCATGTACAAGAAGGATATTTATCTGAAACAGAAACCAGGTAAAACATTTTGGTTTTAAAAAAAATGTAGACAGAGCCCTCTAGTGGATTTGTCATCAAAAATGTGCAACTGAATGTACTCGAAGCAAGTATGTAGGCTGAGGCACTTATTTCCAATGAGCCTGGTTTTATTATCAAGGTGCATATGGTCACCAATAATCTTCATGTAAACTTTAGTGTCTAACAGTTGCTAGTTAGTACAAACTTTGCCAAGATAATCACCCCTACACTATTACAGACATATAGATGCAAGGCAGAATGGATCCATGCTTTCATGTTGTTTACACCAAATTCTGACCCTACCATCCAGATGTCACAACAGAAATTGAGACTCATCTAAACAGGCAACTTTTTGCCAATCTTCTGTTGTCCACTTTTGGTGAGTCTATGTGAATCATAGTTTTTAGCTAGCAAGAGTGGCACTGGGGTGCTCTTCTGCTATTTTGACTGAGCCAAGGCTGAGCATGTTTGTGTTCAGAGATGCTCTTCTGCAGACCTTGCGTATAACAAGTGATTATTTTAGTTATGTTGCCCTTTTATCAGCTCAAGCCAGTGTGATCATTTTCCTCTGACCAACAACAAAGCATTTTCACACACAGAATTGCTGCTCACTTCTCTTTTTCCAGAAGATGATTGCATGTGAAAAATCCCGATCATCGTTTTGTCCTATTTGACTTGAACTTTAGCGGACTGTGCAAATGCATTACGTTGCTTTCATGTTACTGGCTAATTAGAAGTTTACGTTATCAAGCAGCCAAACAGGTTCACAGTATAAATTTGCTGGTGAGCATAGGTATATATCATAAATGGTAGCGTTTTTAATCATAAGTCAAACTTGGGTGTCACACTGTCAAAACTGAATTGTTGAAGAAAAACGCACACAGATAGAGTTGCATTAGTGCGTAATTCTGATAATATTTAAAATGTCTAGAAAAAATGAAACAAGTATAAAACAAACAGAAATACTTTATATGTCTTTCACATTTAGCACAAACTCATAAATGTGCTCCCTTTATTCATGATTGGCTGTCTTGACATTAATTACATTATAAAAGTAATTTTAAAATAGTATGTGACACGGTGGCACAGTGGGTAGCACTGTCGCTTCACATCAAAAAGGTTGCTGGTTCGAGCCCCAGCTGGGTCAGTAAGCGTTTCTGTTTGGAGTTTGCATGTTTTCCCTGCGTTCTCCTACAGTTCAAAGAAATGCGCTATAGGTGAAAATGAATGAGAAAAGTTTTGAAATAGTCTTAGCGCATTTCAGATTAACTTGAAATTAACAATATTAGCAATATATAAGCATATATAAAGTCAGAATTATTGGCCCCCTTTGATTTTTTTTTTATTTTTAAAATATTTCTAAAATGATGTTTAACAGAGCAATGACATTTTCACAGTTTGTCTGATAATATTTTTTCCTCTTGAGAAAGTCTTATTTGTTTTATTTCAGGTATAATAATAGCAGTTTTTAATTTTTTCCAATAGTCAACAGATCAAACCATCGTTAAACAATGACTTGCCTAATTACCCTAACCTATGTAGTTAACCTAATTAACCTAGTTAAGCCTTTAAATGTCACTTTAAGCTGTATAGAAGTGTCTTGAAAAATATCTAGTAAAATATTATGTACTGTCATCATGTCAAAGATAAAATAAATCAGTGATTAGAAATAAGTTATTAATACTATTATGTTTAGAGATGTGTTGAGAAAAATCTCTCCATTAAACAGAAATTGGGTAAAAGTAAACAAATAAATAAACAAGGGGGCTAATAATTCTGACTTCAACTGTATAAGCCACTTAAATACTGCATAAATATAGTACGTTTCTTTTTTTGTATTCCATCACAAATTAAAAGTGAGGTTTTTAGTCATCCAGATTTTGTTTTCAAGAGAAATTGCACAAATGGTAGATGCATCATCAGTACGAGCTGTGAAATAATGATTCAATGCATATTAAGGCACAGATGTACCATTTGTGCAAGTATTTATCACACAAACACATATAAAAGGTAGCTACATAATCATTGCGTGAATACAGAGAAAAAAATGACGATGGAACAAATGTTGGATGTGTTCTCACTGTGGTTATCTGTGCTTTTGGACTCGTGTACCATTTGTCCATGTCGAAGATAATACAGTATACAAGTCATTCTCTACAGCACTCCCTGATTCTTGCAGCAAGAAAGAAAAATAAAGAGAGGTGAGGTTAAAGGTGGAAGTATGTCTGGCCGGTGCTCACGCTGAGGTGTGTTTATCTGATCTCCAGATTCTCGAATGGGTGAACCACTTTATTTGTTCCTCTTTCGTTTCTGCCAACTCCAGCTGTCACACTGTGGGACAAAGAGGGCTAAGCAGGGGACAACGGAGGGAGGAGTGCAGCTGAAACTAAAGATAAACCGAAGACCCCTCTGCAGACTCGTCATCTGCATTTGACGGGACCCCACCCCCAGTTTCCCCATCCCATAGACGCACACACACTCAGAAACAGGCACTTACACCTCACGGGCACATGTTGTATAGCTCTAACACACTCTCCCACTCTGAGTGCTTGCATTGCTTTCTCTTTTACACACACACACACACACACACACACACAAGCAAGTACACAAGCAAGCCTTCCCCTCCCTTTTTCCCTCTCTCTATTCTCTTCGTTAGACTTGGTAATCCCTCTCTGCTCGCTGCAGCTGTTGCCCTCCTCAAACCACACAATAGTCTCTGAAATTCAGATTTTTATAAAGAACTAAATAAGTTCCTGTTTTAGTCAATACACCAATTCTGTTCTTTGAACTATTTTGTTATAAAATAAATAGAATTATATGCATTTAAACATTTATTTATGTATCATTTTAAATATAGTAAAATGATGTAAATATTGTTCATCCATTCATTTTCTTTTCGGCTTGGTCCCTTTATTAATCAGGGGTCGCCACAGCAGAATGAACCGCCAACTTTTCCAGCATATGTTTTAAACAGCGGATGCCCTTCCAGCTTTAACCCAACACCAGGAAACACCCATACACTCTTGCATTCACACTCATACACTATGGCCAATTTAGCTTATTCAATTCACCTATAACACATGTCTTTGGACTTGTGGGGGAAACCAGAGCACCCGGAGGAAACCTACGCAAATAAGGAAAGAACATGCAAACTCCACACAGAAATGCCAACTGAGCCAGCCAAGAATCAAACTAGCGACCTTGTTGCTGTGAGGCGATCGTGCTACCCACTGCACCACCATGACGCTTAAAATATTGTTTCTTGTACTACTACTACAGTGTAAAATTGCTGGGTTGCTATATATCAGCGTAGGGTTAAATGTTGACAAACCCAACATTTTTATTCAATTTAAATTACACCTTTTTAACCCAGTGGTTGGGTTTGTCCGTATTTAACCCAGTGTTGAGTTACAACATTCATTCATTCATTTTCTTGTCGGCTTAGTCCCTTTACTAATCTGGGGTTGCCACAGCGGAATGAACCGCCAACTTATCCAGCAAGTTTTTACGCTGTGGATGTCTTCCAGCTGCAACCCATCTCCAGGAAATGGGTTACAACAATCCAGCATTTTTTGCTTTCTAAAAAATGCATTTGGCAAACAAAATTGATTACTGCAAGAAAATAAAATTTGGATTTAAGCTCGGTGAAGAGGAAAACCTACTCTGTCAATGGATTTCCAAACAAAAGGTTCTTTAAGGTGGTAAATTGTTCTTCAGATGAAAATAATGTTTCTTTTCACTAAAAGCTCCTTTAGGGAGCAAAATAAATGGCATCCATGGCATCAATGTGAACAACTTTTGATTCCACCTGATATTATTTTTGTAATGAGTGAGCGCATGTCAAATATTATCCAGCATCTAATAGTTTCCTGTGTGTTTTAATTTGTAGATTATTATTATTATTATTATTATTATTGATTTTGTTTTGTTTTTAATGTGCAAGACTACTGTAGCGACGTACGGGTCGGTGTAGGCAGTGGTCGGTCGTTGGAGCATCTTTCGCTGTCTGGTTCGCACAGACTGTAGTTGGCAGTAGGCGTTGCAACATTAGTTTTGATTGCGATATAACGGGTTAAAGACGTGGGAGAACGCTTAGGGAAAATCCAAGCGCGAGCGATCCAGCAGGCACAGAAATCCCGAATAGTTGAACAAATGAGTGACAAGCTCTCCGTCCATTCAAGCTGGCCCTCTTACCCTGCGCGCTGATTAGCGCCCTGCGCGCTCTGGGCAACATGTGGAGGCATCGCTATAGCAACCAGTGGATGTGACATGTGCTACAGACAGCGACTCGAGCCCGCTGAATATAAGGAGGGGCTCCGTGAAAAAAGCCTGGCTTTTCAGTCGCACATGATCATTCAAAGGACAAGACAACCCGCTGCAGCTTCTTATAAGTCTTTGGGAAATGTGGCGGACTATTTAGCTCGCCCTTTTTTCTCCCTCGCTGCCTCTTCTCTTTCAAACTGTTTTTTTTTAATCCGCATCTGTTAACAAAAACACTGCGACGGTCTTTTGTTGAGGTGGACGTGAAAGAGGAGGTTAAAAACTTTTCTTAGCTTGCGGGATTGCAAAAGGAGGCTGCAGTCGCCCATCGGACATCAGGCGGAATAGGAGCATCTCTCGCGCTGTCCGAAAATGGAACTAGGTAACTATCTCTCTCCCTCTCTTTCCATCTCTCCCTCTCTCTCCGGACCTGCTCTTGAAGTCTGTTGAAGCACATGTTTAATGGTCGATAAATAAATGTAACGCGCGCCATTAAGCGTCTCCTAAAACTTATTGCGCATCCGGATGCATCTGGACTGATAATGAGAGTGACACTGTCCTGCAAGACTCCTGTACGCGGCGGGGGCTTCAGCAAGACACATTTCATCCCGTTTTTCGTTTAAACCGCTTCTGCTGATTGAAGCAAGCGCGTGCATAGTGTGCTATTTGATGGCTTGCAGATCGTTATGTAATTGATATATGGGTCGCGAGTCAATATAGAGTATAGCGGTAAGAGCTGTGCAAATGGTAGAGAGGACAAACAGAAGCATCTTGCTGCTCCTCTATGGAGGGAGGAATCGGTGTTCGCTTGTGGGAAATCGATAGCACTGAAAGCGGTGTGTGTTCGGTCTGCATGGCTCTTCGCAAGTTTATTATGATTTGGAGTTCAATTTAAATAATCATAAGATTTAATAGGTAGATGGATTGACAACCTAAAAATTAAGAACATTTAGGATTGTTTATAAGATTTTTTTTTAAATAATTGACCACTTCTTTGTTTTATTTTTATTACATTTCGTTTTATTTCGATTGTTCCACTTAGGCTACTTGCTAAAGAATTAAATTAGCTCTTTGGTCGAATAATTGTGTAAAAACTCTAATTACTTATAGTGATTGAGTATTTTATTCTATGCTTACAATTAACAATTTGCACTTCTAATGCAATAATTTTTACATGCTGGATTTATCAAATTTATAATTTACAAGAAAAGTTAACTTAAAAAAAGAGTAGTAAAATGTATTATATAATTTATTTATATGTTGCATTTAAATATTTGCTAATAAAAAAATTCTAATTTACAAATAAATGTTTTATTTGTTCAGTACACCACATAATCATAGCAAGGTGTTTTATAATATGTTCTTACATTAAAATGGACAAACAGTAGGCTATTTATTTCACAGCTATTACATTTTTGTATTTTTTATTTATTTATTTATTTTAGTTAAACTGGGATTTTTTCTAAAATAAGGTTTGAAGTAAATGAATCTAAATTATGATTTTTCCTTTCTACAGTATCAAGTGTTCATTGTGTATTCAATATTTATGTTCATATTTCAAATATATAGACACGGATGAGTAGTTTTAGTTATAGTGGTTAGTGTGTGCATGGAAAAGTGTAGGGATATCTGGGCGGCCCTTGTCTCAACCTTTTACCCATCACATGCAGTCTCTCAACCCAACCCTTGCCTCAATTTTAATACCTCAAACCCATCTACCTTTTGTCCTTTTGCAAATAAAAAAAAAAAATCCTTCTGTTTGTCTCTTAAATGCAACAAAAAACCACACTTTCTTAAATAAAACTGTTTTCTAAAGAAGTTCATTACTTCATTTTTGACATTTGCTTTGTTATTGTTATAATAACTATAATTATTATTGTTATTTATTTAACAGTAAATCTCAATTAAAGTGTTTTAAGATAGAGATTTAGATTTTGGCTTTTGGTTAAAGTTTAAGCCAATAGATTTATTAGCTATAAGATAAGCAATGTCTGATGACCCTGCAGACACACATTAATCCAGCTGCATGTCATCCATCAACGATTTTTCTTTTTTTTTCTTATATAAAATATTAAGCAGTTCAAAAATGCTAATGTTAATGAATATTTCTTGAACAGGAAATTAAAAAGTAGCATTTCTTATGGGACATGTAACACTGAAGAATGGGATACAAAAAAAAGTATTATATATGTATATATATATATATATATATATATATATATATATATATATATATATATATATATATATATATATATATATATATATGAAAAAAGAAGAAAATATATATATTTTTTTTTTATTTGCACTATTATTTTTTCAACTCAAATAGTTTTTCTTTCATCTTTTATTTAATTGAAAATAGATTTTATGTCGTTTTATCATATTTATTTTTTTTAATTAACCTTTCTTTTTAAAGAAGCCAAATTATTTAGACCTTAAAAATTCATACACTACAACATAATCTGTTGTATTTCTACTTCAATTAAGAATTTGAGGACCTTTGTAGTGTACTATATTTGAAAGAAAGCTTGATTTGAACCTGTCTGGATTTTCAGTAGACTCTAAAATTTGCAAGTCCAATGTTATTCCCTAAAGAAGAGCAAAACCATAAAGGCATAAAGGATTCTCTCTCTTTCTCTCTCACTCACTCACTCTCTCTCTCTCTAACTCTCTTTCCCTCCCTTTTATTCTTTTCCCCCTGTTTCTTTTCCCCCCATTTTATTTTTTCCTCTGCTTTTGTGTAAAGTGTATCTTTGCAAGTTTTCTACTCAGATCAGATGTTCTGCAGAATATGATCATATTTTATACATTATTTCAATTCAAATTATCAGCCAATTTTTTTTCTACAGTCAACATTTGTTTGTTTTTTGAATGTTGTAATTTGGTAATTCCTCATTACAACATACAATGCACAGTTTATGCATCCTGATCATAATTTGAGAATACATGTCACATTGTTTTTATTTATTATTTTTTTCTAATGATAATAATTGTAGACTTTGGAATTTTTCCTTATCATTTTTGATTTATTGATTTACATGCATATACCATAATATACAACTATTTTTGCTAAACAACTATTTGTACAAAATAAATTTAAAAAATCTGAATCATGTATGTCCAAATAACTAACAAATGTATGAATTTGATGATGACTTTTATATTCATTATCAATTTGTTTGCATTATTGCCGGCAGAGGAATAGGGTACCGCAGGACAACATTTTTCAATTTTTCTTTTACATCTTCCCTCCTTTTTTTGCTCTATTTTCCAGCTCCTTGCTCAAATGCCTAATGCGTGTATTCTATTTAGTTATAATTAATTGCGGACATTATTTAGCCAAGCACAATTTTCTTTTCAGAGCCAGCTTTTCATGTTAGAGATCTTTTCATGTAATTCGATTGAGAGCGCTAAGCCTATAGAGGGATGGAGGGAAGGAGAGAGGGGGTCTTCTATTCCAGCTGAATGCGTTCTCCTCTCTACACACTCTCCATGCAACGTTTGATGGCTGGAAAGCAAACCATTTCTACAGCAACAAAAGCTCACAATCACACAAAGTAGAAACTAATCCTTGGAAACTGCTAAAGCTCACATTTAGGTGCTAATATTTTCAGCAATGTGTATCTAGTGTATGGGGGATTTAGGTATGTGATTAAATGTAGTGCCGTATGTAATTAGAGCGTGATTTTAATATTTCATGTGATGCTGCATCCTGCTATACAAGGTGTAGCAGCCCTAAATGTTGTCTAATGCATTTAGAAAATAAAACAGCAATAGCAGATTATCAGAAAACGGTCAGTATTTCTGAAAATCACTGATCAGAAAAATCAATCGTTGACTGACATCTTGCTTGCTCGCATGGCTTATTCTGTGATCAGTCGATTGGTATGATAGCACTGAATGCAAATAAAGGCAGATTTTAAAAAAAAATCTGAAGCCCATTCTAAAGGCCTCAGTCTATTCAGTTTCACAAGGCATTTGGAAACAATACGCCGCCAATCCCCCAGCAGCTTAGCCCCGGCTGTCAGCCCTCCCCCCGAGGGGCTAACAAGCCTGACAACCCCCTCTACAGTGGGACGTTTGCGGGGCTCGGACCTTTTAGGTGCTCCCCCTTGGCTTAGCCCCTCTCCCATTTTATTAACTTGGAGGTTTTGGCCAATTCCCCCATCCCGACCAAACCCAAGACTTGGAGGCTAATTAGCAACAAGCTGGTACAGTGAGGACCGACCCTAATTGCTCTGTGGTGGCATGATTCAACCTGCCAAGGCAAGAGAGCACAGGCCTTCACTTCCCAAATGTCGGCTTGAGGTGCATTCGTAGCAATGTGTTTGGCTAAAAACAATTAAGAGGAAAAACTCAGCATCTTAGCATAGTTTGTGCCATATGAAAACAAGAGCAAATTACTTTTTTAGTTAAGTTGATGCATGAATAACTTATTTTGATGCATTAAAGTAATATAAAAATGTGTCATGACTTATTGATCATACATACTTTAAAACTGAACATTTAAAAAATGAATTTTATGAAATAAGTTTTTTACTCAAATATTTACTTTATAGAAACAAGTTATGTGAAAGTTATGTAATATGTAACGTTTTTATTGAGGTGAGCTTGAACTGAGTATAAGCAGATTTCTAGTTCATAGCATACTTTTCTTCAGTGAAATAATTGTTGAAATGAAGTGTTATTCTGTTTTGTTTTTATCAAATTCACATACAATACATGGCATATGTTGCAATTTACAGAGATTTCTGTTATGTTGAATTGTCATGACTGTCATTTTATTAGGTAAAGCCTCTTGTTTAGTTGAAAATGGGCTTAAAAACTAATTTAAACTGCATAAATTACAATTATAGTCATGTAAGCGCAAAATGTGATGGTTGCATTAACACATGCTTTAGCTAGCTAACTCTTAATCATATAATTTGGGTTCATCTGAAATTTATGCAATTCATTTAAATTATAATTAAGATTGTGATGAGTACGGCGGTTGTTACAGTGTTAATAAGGTCATCAAAATCATTTTGATGTTTTAAAATAAGCTCTACCAGTTAGTTTACTACATTTTTTGGAGGCACCAAGTTTTCACAATGTTTTGAGTAGTTTAAACTTATTCTATTATTTTATATTAATTATGTTTTTTTTTTTGTATTTAAAAATGCATTATTATTTTTAGCAGATTGCAGGCTTTATAGGTGTATTTAGGATCATTGCTCATTTTTAGCAAACATTTTTGTTTAAACAGCTCTGCTTCACACTACACACACAACATATACAGCGGTTATATATATATATGTGTGTGTGTGTGTGTGTGTGTGTGTGTGTGTGTGTGTGTGTGTGTGTGTGTGTGTGTGTGTGTGTGTGTGTGTGTGTGTGTGTGTGTGTGTGTGTGTACTTTTTTTGTATCCCATGTTTCAGTGTTACATGTCCCATAAGAAATGCTACTTTTCTAATTTCCTTTTCAAGAAATATTTATTAACATTCACATTTTTGAACTGCTTAATATTTATTTAGAATGTATATATAATGTTTGACTATACATTATCTTTTTTTCTTGGATTCAGTTCACAATGTTTATCAGAGTGTCTCTCTCTCTCTCTTGTCTGTTTTAATTACAGAGGGGCAAACTAAACCACATTCCCCTGGTCAAACAGAGTCAAGTGGAGCCAGGCAACTTTTTGATTCTGGTGGTGGTGTCCATGGTTTTCATTGTACTGGTGTTGGGGATGTCGGGGGCTCTGTACTGCCTGCGCCATCGCTCCCACCATAAGCTGAAGGAGAAGCTCGCCGGTTTAGGAAACGACACAGGCCACGATGCCACAGCAGCCTATCAGGTACGAGCAGGCCCATGATTTCCACCAATCACGCTTCATTTGTACATGTTAGCATGACAAAGCTTCCCTGTTTTTGAAATATACTGAACAAGTTGTCCCGTACCGAGGCTGTTTCACTTCCAGTTGTTTAAGAGTAACATATTTGTGATCATCAGCAGGTGTATTGAAGGTGTTTAATTGTTCTGAAATGATTGTAGCTCATTAACAAAAAGGCAACGGAATTCATTTAAAGCTTCTTTCCCTTAATTACGACCCATTGGAGCAGGCACAGATGTCCTTGCACGACAGCGGTGTTTAATATGAATCCTAATTGAGGCAGAGCCCTTTTTAGCAGGGAAATGAGTTTGTTGTCTGACCTTTCTTTCACGGCTCCTGGAGGGAGGGCTTGCGGTGAAGGCTTATTGATTTTGTGTTGGGCTCAGCTGTACTCAATGAGACTGGATCGCAGGGTGCAAGCGCTTGGCTTCCTCCCCCGCCTTCAATATTTAATAAACCTCTCACACTTTGTCGAGAAGTCCCTTCCATAAACGTCGGCCCTATCAGTGTGGCAAAATAATCACTGTTTCTCAATATTATTACGCTGTAGTCACACATTATATCCTGACACCTTTTGTTATGTTTTCATTTCGGCTTTTAATTACTTTGTATTGATTTTAATTTGTGTGTTATGTTGTCGTGTCATAGTGTATTGCGAGTGCTTTCGGCCCTTTAGATCTGCCAGGTTGGTACGTGGTTTTTTTGAAGCGAATAAGATTAAAGGCGCAGACACGGCTCTTACTGTGTAGTTGTAAGGGATTTCCCAACTGCTGTAGCTGGAATGAATGCAGTCTTGTGCACAGGGACTCTTACAGAGAAACATGCAATTAGAATCAGTTCTGCCGCAATGATTCTGTAGCAGATCAAACACACACACATACAGTAGATATACCACCACCACCGCCCACCTACTCACACACACACACACACACACACACACACACACACACATCTTTTCACACTACACTTTTATTCTTATTTCGTCATCAAACACACTCATGCATATTCACAGTTGTTTGTTCTCCCTCTTATTAACTTATTTAATATAATTTTTTTATAAGATTTTGGTTTTACTTCTTCTTATAAAGTGTAGCAACAATACATTTTGGTTAGCTCCTATTCCCAATGCTTAGTTCTTTATTTTATTGCATGTATTGATTGTATTTTAACCTGTATTTGCTCAAACATGGAACAGACACAAGCAGTTATTTTATGATGCAATTTTGCCTGTGGTTAAAGGGATAATTCACCCAAAAATGAAAATGCACTCTTTTGCTGTTCAACATTGAAGATGTTTTGAAGAAAGTTGAAAACCTGTAATGATTGACTTCCATAGTTGGAAAAACAAATACTATAGAAGTCAATGATAACAGGTTTCCTCAGAATATCTTATTTCATGCTTAAAAGAAAAAAGAAAGTCAAACAGGTTTAGAAGGGTGAGTAAAAGATGAAGAATCTTACATTTTAGATGGAAGGTGTCAGTATTATAAGGCCAATAGTACTTTCTTTAGTATTACTTAGGCTTTTGCTACACACTAAAAATTTTACTAACATTATTAATAAAAGAAAAAAACATGCAATTATAATCAGTTCTGCTGCAATCATTCTTTAGCAGATCAAACACACACACACACACACACACACACACACACACACACACACACACACACACACACATAGAGTAGATATACTACCACCACCACCCACCTGCTCACACACACACACACACACATATTTTCACACTATTACACTTTTATTCTAATTTCGTCATCAAACACACTCATGCATATTCACAGTTGTTTGTTTTCCCTCTTAATAGCTTATATAATAAGATTCTTAGAAGATTTTGGTTTTACTTCTTCTAATAAATTGTAGCAGAGATGCATTTTGGTTTGTTCTTATTCAACTAATGCTTATTTCTTTACATTTTTTTTTTACCTAGTTGCTCAAGCAGTTATTTTTTGATGCAATCTTGCCTGTCATTAAAGGAATAGTTCTACCAAAAATGAAAATGTAATCTTTCGCTGTTCAACACTGCAGAAGATGTTTTGAAGAAAGCTGAAAACCTGTAACGACCGACTTCCATAGTAGGAAAACAAATACTATGGAAGTCAAAGGTTATAGGTTTCTTCAAAATATTTTCTTTGGTGTTCAACAGTCAAGTCAAACTGGTTCGGAGCAAGTGAAGGGAGAGTAAATGTTGAAGAATCTTCATTTTTGGATGCATTATCCCTTTAATTCCACATTGTGGAATGTGTCACTATTATCAGGCCAATAGTACTAGTTTTAGTATTAGGCTTTTGTTACATTATTAATAAAATAAAAAAGTTTAGTATATATATATATATATATATATATATATATATATATATATATATATATATATATATATATATATATATATATATATATATATATATATTTCAACTATGTTGAAACTAAAACCTCTAACAACTGCGCAAATGTTCATTTTAAATGTGCATTAATTCATTCACTTAGTTGCAGTTTATATACTTATGCTGTCAAGTCAAGTTGCTTGCTGTCACTGTACGTGGATGAGGGAATGATTTTCTCAACTCTTCCTAAACAGGATAATTTATTGCTACCTTCCAGGAACATCTAAAAACAAATCTATGAAGACTTGGCTCATTGCTAATTCACCTCTGCAGAATCTTTACCTATTCTTGGCACTTGTCTCCCCCTCAATTCTTCACCTCTATTCCTGAGCATATGTTGAATTTTGTTTCTCAAATTAATTTTTTTAGTTACATTCTCCTCCTTTGCTCTTTGCACTTTCAATTTAAATGAATGCTAAAGTATTAAATGCACACCTAATTAATTTAGCCAGCGGTTCACTGATTATAAGAAAAGCCAATGCATCTATTTATTGTGCTGGCTGAAGTGAACATTTAGTTTTTGCAGTTTTACTTATTTGAAGTCAGACTGAGTCACGGTAGCCATCAGATGAGATAATAATGTAAGGGTGGACTCTAATCTGCGGCTGGTTTTAGAGCTCTGTGGCCTCTGTTTAGCCCCCCTTCACCTCGTCTCCTGGTTTCCCTCACTGGGGAGCTCCATTAGTGAGACGAACTAAACTTCCACCTCCAACCCCCACACTCTCTCGCTGACCCTCCTGTCAGACTCGCTCGCTCTGTTTTTATTATTTTTTTATCTGAGCGCTTTTTTAACTGTTCGACATTTGATCTCAGATGGGGTCATATTGTTGTGACTAGCGACTGCTTCAAAAAGTAATTGTCTGTGACTGTTTCACCTTTGAGTATATAAAATGGAAGTAAAGCAATGGGGAAAAGGCAGAGATAATCACAATCGAGCACAATTCTCTAAAGGTTTTTCACTCAATATAAAACTGAAGCTTTCTAATGTTTTTAAAACACTGTTGTTGGGATTTTTAACCAAAAACTTAATGCAATTTTTTTTAAATTCCACATAACTTGAAACTCTGAATGAATTTAAAATATCTTGTAAGGCGATTCAAATCATAACTAGCTGTTTGTAGTCTGAATTGTTTTATTAACAGTGCTGTTAGCCATTTAAATAACCAGATTACCCACCATCCTTTTGCAAAATCCCTCCCCCATCAGATCAGTTCTTATGACATCAAACCCAACCCGTAAAATGACTGATAGGCAGAGAGCTGCCCCTAGTCTTCTGAATAGCTAAAAAAAATGTCTTAAAACAAATTATTTCTATTAAAAGACATGTTTTTTTTTGCACTCTGGCTTCAGTGAAATCTGTCAGGTGTTTTCTGTGTGCTATTCAATAAATAATCGCTTACAGCTGATTAGAAAACTGATTCAACATTGAAGGAATCATTTGATATGTTCGTGGATACCCTTGGGAATGTGATTTAAAAATTCAGACTGTTTGTTACTCTTTCAGATTACTTTTTTGTTTGATTTGAATGAGGTGATGAATAGTCAGGCTTGATCTCTAAAGGAATAAAATTGTAACTCCATAATAACATGGATGATGGAAATGTAGCCATAAATGACAAAGGGAAGAGTGAGTATAGCAGTAAATACAAGAGATGCACAATATTTCATCTGACTTCTCTGTAGTGGCCAATAAACACTTATTTTGAATGCCAATTTTATGTGCCTGATAAGAAATTGATTGACCTGACATATTAATGACTATGAATTCTGAATTATTTGTGCTGATTGATCCAGTTTAAATGCATGCTGCTGCATAACATCACATGCAACAGACCGTAGTGTCTGCACTTCAGAAACGTTTTTGCTAGAGGAAAGGATTACTGTGTTTGTTTTTTTTACTGTGATAAAGAAGATATGTGAATTCCAATATGCAAATGGTTTTGATAATAGAAATATAAATGTTTCCTTGCACTGTGCATTTGGCTGGCTTTTTTGAAATGAAACTTAGAAACAAGTTTATTTATATTTATATTTATTGGCTTATAGAGTTGAAGTCAGAATTATTAGCCTCCCATTGATTTTTTTTTTTTTTATATTTCCCAAATGATGTTTAACTGAGCAATTAAATTTTCACAGTATGTCTGATAATGTTTTTTTTCTTCTGGAGAAAGTTTTATTTGCTTTAATTTGCCTCTAATAAAAGCAGTTTTTAGTTTTTTAAAAGCCATTTTAAGGACAAAAATATTAACCATTTAAGCTATATTTTTTTTTCAATAGTCTACAGAACAAGCCATCATTATACAATAGCTTGCCTAATTACCCTAACCTGCATAGTTAACCTAATTAACCTAGTTAAGACTTTAAATGTCACTTTAAGCTGTATAGAAGTGTCTTGAAAAATATCTAGTCAAATATTATTTACTGTCATCATGGCAAAGATAAAATAAATCAGTTATTATAAATGGATTATGAAAAATGTTATGTATAGAAATGTGTTTAAAAAAAAATCTGCTCTCTATTAAAAATAAATTAAGGGAAAAATAAGCAGGGGGGCTAATAATTCTGACTTCAACTGAATGTAGTTACATCCCTACTAAAAGCAATGCTGCAGTATAACTATACAAGAGAGAGCAAATTATATCAGTTTAACTGATTTTGTAAATTAAGTTGCTTTATTTGAGAAACATATCACATTTTAAAAAGAGTTTATGATAAATTCATCTTCATTATAGTTTCTTTTGTAACCTAGTGTTTAAACATGGTTGCATTTTCTGTATTTCGTGCACCAGTGGTGGGTCAGTGAGTTAATGCAGCTGATAGACCTCATCTTGTTGAGCAGACAGTGACGTAATATGTTGTCTGCTGTCTCTTGAACCCAATCAGATGCAATGTCGAGATAGACTTTATTTGATCCTGAATCCTGATTCGGTATTGGTTTATTTTGTGTGCATTTTCCCATAACAATAACCACTAATAATATAGAACAAAATATGTATTGTTTTGATGCTGTGTCTTTAGTGATTGATGGGTTTTACTCTTCAGAAAATGCTTCATGAGTTGCCCCAGATAATGTATTCAAAGATAAGACTAATGTTTGTCCACTTTCCCGATAGGATCTCTGTCGCCAGCGTATGGCGGTGCAGACATCAGAGCGAGGCGAGCGATCGGAGGTGTTTCACCCATCGCACACGTCACGCATTAACAGCGTGTCCTCACAGTTCAGTGATGGACCAATGCAGAGTCCCTCGGCCCGCAGCAGCACATCATCCTGGAGCGAAGAGCCTTCCCAAACCAACATGGACATCTCCACTGGACACATGATACTGGTAAAAAACACAACATATTAAACACCTCATGCTCTTCATAAAGACCTCATATGATTGCAGTCATAGTCAGGATTAATATAAATAACCACTGTAGATATCCTAACCCATGCTTTTGTTTTGTTTTCTCTGTACCTTAGTCTAACATCAGTCACTTGTTTCAAAATTTGGGGTTTGTTTTGTTCTGCACGGGCCTGCACAACCCCATGGGCTCTGGCATTTCTGACACAATGGATTGTTTTAATTTCGTCCCAACTTTTGTTTTATTCATCTCAGCACAGCTTCGACAGGAAAGACTGATAGGTGCCTTGTAGCGTTGTGTTCATTACCGAGCAGGGAATCTATCATACATCCAGCAGTGGAGCAAAAGACAGCCACTGAGCTGATTCATTTAGTGTATTGTTTTACTGTAATGGATGGGCCTTATTGAGATGTTTTTTTATTGTTTTTTTTTTTTTTTGTAACAGCTAATAAAACTATGTGTATTGTTATGCAGAGATGTGTTTGCTAAAGTGCACACAATTACAAAGTATTGTTTAAACTTCAGAAGTTACTAAGTGCAGTGATAAGAATGTAATTAATGTTTTAAAGCATCTTTATCTTTATACACTTAGCAAGGGTGGTAAACGATTTGGCAGTTTATTCTTATAGGCTTAGAGACAATAAAAAGTGTTTGAGACTATTCATTTTTAGACAACTCTAGAAGCTATGATTACTGTCAATACTGTGATGTATAAATGCACATTGCATTCTAAACAGTAATAATTGATCTATTTTATATCAGCAGATAAAATTATTGTTTGGTTTTTCTTTTTTTTTTTTTTGGTTGTTTCTTTGGATATGGTGAACACATGTTCTCCATCGTTGATAGTTTGCTGTCTGTATTATACATTTCTGTCTGAGATACATTTCTTTCTGACTGAAATGTTAAACAAAGAAAAATATGTGTTATCAGTATCAGGAAGCAGACATAATACCTTATTATTTATCATAGCCATTCAGTAGATTTGCATTTATACTATGTTTATATATCTTTATCTTTATTTGCTTACACACACACACACACATATATATATATATATATATATATATATATATATATATATATATATATATATATATATATATATATATATATATATATATATATATATATATATATATATATATATATATATATATATATATATATGAAGTTACTATTAGCCCCCTTTGGGTTTTTTTCTTTTTTAAATATTTCCCAAATTATGTCCAACAGGGCAAAGAAATTTTCACAGTATGTCTGATTATATTTTTTTCTTCTGGAGAAAGTCTTATTTGTTTTATTTCGGCTAGAATAAAAGCAAATATTCATTTTTAAACACTATTTTAAGGACAAAATTATTAGCCCCTTTAAGCAATTTTTTTTCAATAGTCTACAGAACAGTCATTTACAATAACTTGCCTAATTACCCTAACCTGCCTAGTTAACCGAATTAACCTAGTTAAGCCTTTAAATGTCACTTTAAGCTGTATAGAAGTGTCTTAAAAAATATCTAGTCAAATATTATTTTCTGTCATCATGGCAGAGATGAAGTAAATCAGTTATTAGAAATTAGTTATTAAAACTATTATGTTTAGAAATCTGTTGAAAAATTCAGGGGGGCGAATAATTCAGGGGAGCTAATAAATCAGGGGAGCTAATAATTCTGACTTCAACTGTTATAATTCCAGCATAGCATGTGATATTTACTATCTTTAAACTGTGTGATATCACATATATTGGCCTTTTATTGACTATAAGCCACCCTGGTCTCTAAGATATTGGCAAGAACAAATCCATATGGGTCGATGTGCAGCAGAAAAACCTCAAATTCTCACTCAGGCCTGATCTCTAAGCAGCGACTGCAATACCAGCTAGTGCAGTGTATAAGAGATTTACACGTGTACACTATCCGTCTCTCAATGGGTGCAATCAAAGACGGCTTATGAAATAATAACTATTCTGATAGCGTAATCTCTCAGTATGCCAGGTTGCTATAAGGCATCTTTTTTCATCCCTCCTCAAAGATAAGAGCAAAGCTAGAGAAAGCATTCTCCATAGCCCTGCCTCATATGAGCTGTCCAGCATTATAATGGCCTTCGTTCTGCTGTCATATTTTGACAGACAGTCATACAGCTTTGTTTTTTCTCCTTCTCTTTGATTTATATACAGCATATACATCTTGTTTAAATATGTACAGCATATTTTATTTCCACCTGTCAGAAGACTATACAATAAGGTCCATTCAGTATCTCTAAAAATGCTTTTAAATCACATACAAATTCAGCTCATTATTTAAATAAACGATTGTTTGTCTATTTAAATGTCAAATTTTTAACCTTAAATCAGACATTTGCTTTAAGAGAGTGAGATTTAGCCCAGATATCTGACCTTTTTATTATATATAGCTGCAGCAGGATCATGAAGCACTGATTCAGAACCATGGACAGCGCCACGGTGCTCTGTTGCAGCATGTGTTTATTATTCATATGTGCTACGTGGACATGGTGAAAGATAATGGGGGAAAGAGACAGGGTTTTTGTTTATTGTGTGTACTCGTGTGTGTGCTTGTGTCCATTTGAAAGCCTGTAATAACCTGAAGTATTTAGTGCTTATTTGACATTGCTTAAAGCAGAGATGGAGTGATTTTTCAGTGTGAAAGGAGAGAAAAGGGTCTGCTGTCTGTCAGGGAGAAGTACCTCGGTGATTAAATGGTTGGCTAGGTGCCAAATCCCTCTGTCTCTGATTAAATCACGCATCATCTTGCTAATAGAGGTGGTATTAGAGAAGGCAAATAGAGAGAGTTACTGTTACATATGGGCTCTGAAACCCACACACATACAGGAAGATGCTCCATCCATCAATCATCTGTAACATAATTGAAACTGGAGGAAAATATATAGAAGCTTTTGTCCAGAAGGTCAGATATATGTTGGAGAAGAGCAAATTGTTCTCGAAACAGCCATATGTAGCCACTTAGGGTTTGGCGTTTGTCCGTTCACAGCACTCTGGAGAAGTAAACTGATTGCTTGGTAATTTGTTTCTCTTCTGATATGTTACTTGAAGGATGAGAACAATTTGAGTGCACCTGCCAGTTATGGTTTATGCTGGTGAAATGGCAGTTGGTTGTTATCAAGTTGCTTTGGTTGTTATTAAGTTGCTTGACGTCAATAGACAGCATGACTTTTAGAGAAAGAGGGATATTTTGTTAGTTGTTTTAAAGTAATCCCATGTAATTAAAATACAGTTACAATCTTTGGGGTTGGTACCTTTTAATAAGTATTTCTTTTAAATAAGTTTTTTGGTTTTCATTTTAATGACTTTAAATGTTCAAAACAATTTTACTTTGAAATAAAAGCTATTCTGTTGATAATTCTGGTCCTCAAAGAAGTCTATTGCAGCTTCAACAGTTTTCAACATTACTGATGTCATAAGAATTTTTTTTTGAGTACCAGATCAGCATGACTTCTGAAAGATCAAATGACACTAACGTAATGATGCTGAAAATCCAACTATGCCAAAACAGCAGTAAGTTATAAAACACAGTAGCATAGAAAATAGTTGTTTTAAACTGTCTGAAATATTATTTCACAATATTTTTGTTCTGTATTTTTGTTAAAACATCACTGAGCATAAGAAACTTCTTTCAACAACATTACCTACCAGTACTTCAAACCAGTAGTGTAGTTAAGGTGGAATAATTAAGCTTAAAACTAAATATTTTTGGGGAGTTTGGTGACCTTAAACAAACAAAAAAAATTGCTGCTGGCACTTCGAGTTTCTTGGCCACTAGCCACATTTTTTCCCTTCTCTTTGAGTTAATCTTATTACAGTGGCATTTAACCAAAGTCTTTCTCCTTCACTAAATCATGAATTCCATATGAAGCATTATGTCTTCTATTAAGCCACTTGTCACACGGTTCATCATCTCTTAAAACAAGGCTTCACACATGCACTCTGCTCAGAGCACTGCAATATGCTGTTCAGATAAGAAAAAATACATCTGTGAGGGAGCACATATATCCATGGTCATGGTGTGCATAGAGATATTTGTGTTTTTCTATGAACAGTACATCTAAATATGTTTAAAAAGGGCCTTTTTGGCATGCAGGAATGATTCAGTGTGTCAAATATGTCAGAGCCCTTTGAGATCACGGATTGCTGTCTGTGTAACGGCCAAGAGGATTCTTGACATTAGGTTATGAGTGTGTAATTTGTTTTCACACAATAAACTCATAAACACAAATTCACATGCCCAAGGTAAACCCCTTCTTGTGGGCTAACAATAGGAGGCCAGAAATAAGCAGCCAAAAAACAAGACACCAACCGCCAAACAACACTTACGCTCTTACACTCTGGCCAGAGACACAGTCCTCTGAGCTCTCTCTCTCTCTCTCTCTCTCTCTCTCTCTCTCTCTCTGTATGTCTCTCTGTCTCTCTCCCTCCGCTCTCCTTTGTCTCAGTTGAATTCAATTTGGGCTTCTTGGGAAGGCAGCTTATGCGCAGACAATCTTATCAGCATTTGTGCAAGCAGTGAAAAGGAGTGATTGAAGCAGGCTGAAGAGGCACTGGCGTGCCCAGGCCTTTCAGGAGTCTTAATTGCATGTGTCAGGACAAGCCCCCTCCCTGCAACCCCCCCTTTCTCTCTCTCTCTCTCTCTACCCCCCCTCTCTCTTCTCCTTTGTGGTGCATGTTTAGGATTACTGTCTACGATTCCCGTGCCGAGCAGGTTTGAGCTCTTGTCTGTCTGAAGGTGGATAGGTGAGTGATTGTATTGTTGCAAAGAAAGAAAGCACAGAAAGCGATAGGTTGGCCTTGGAGGTAAAGCTGGATTATAGCAGACGAATGGAAACTTACTATGGAGCTTTTTTACTTGACGGATTTAGGAGACTTAATTCAAAAACGTTTACACGGAAATACAAATGGCACATGAAACACATAAGCACGAGAAATATGGTTCATGCTGTTGTTCGCGTTATATAAACAACAAATGTAACCCTGCATTGAACTGAAATCCTCAGATTTATATGTGCGTCGGGCTGGCTGGATTTATTTTTTATTGAGTTATCCATGTTGCAGGAAAGTAGTTTATTCACCCTCTCATCATTAGCAGGAGTAACTTTGGTGTTTTTTGTGTCTTTCTCCCATGTGTCTGGTGCAGTCGTATATGGAGGATCACCTGCAAAATAAGGATCGTTTGGATAAGGAGTGGGAGGCTCTGTGCAGTTACCAGGCTGAGCCAGCAGTGTGTGCGGTGGGTCAGGAGGAACAGAATGTCCAGCGCAATCGCCCACACGGCGTCCTTGTGTGTGAGTGTTTCGCAAAATTGTATCAGCCTCAAGTGAATACTTAAAATTGTTTTCTTGTGCAGCGTGCGACTGGATGACAGAACAATCTGTCACTGGCTAATGGGTTCTATTTTGATCAACTTAAAAAAGTTAAGAGCCTCGTTTAATCATACACCGATCAGAACACTGTATACTTTCATTCTTTTGGTTATAACAATACTTAAGGAACATACAAACCAAAAAGTTTTAATGAATTGAAATATCCCTCACATGTTACTGAAGTGCTGAAAAGTTCAGTGTACTCAATAGAACAAAGTTACATGTTGTCAGAATCACATTGTATTAAGCTGAACCTAAACTAAATAGTTTAAGCAAATTTCTAGTTCCCAGCTTGCTTTGTGCTAGACTGTGTAAGGAAAATAAGTGTTAAAATGAACTGTTATTTTGTGTTTTTGCATAAGATGGATAAAATGATTTATTGTTTAATGTTTAGATTTACAGAAGTTTGTCATAATAAAGTTTTGTTGGATTATTTAGTAAAACAATGACCTGTGATTGATTAGGCATGAATACATGGAATAAATATAGTCTCTTTGATTATTATGTCAGCACATAATACTGTCCTGTTGTTAACTAACAATTAACCATAAATGTTTAAAGGGATAGTTCACCCAAAACTGAACCCTCGACACAAACCTGTTTGAGTTTGTTCTTTTCTGATAAGAGAAAAAAAAAAAAAAAAAAAAAATATATATATATATATATATATATATATATATATATATATATATATATATATATATATATATATGTGTGTGTGTGTGTGTGTGTGTGTGTGTGTGTGTGTGTGTGTGTGTGTGTGTGTGTATATATATATATATATATTTTTTTTTTTTTTTTTTTTTGAAAAGTGTTGGAAACCAGTAACCATTGACTTATTTAGCATTTGTTTTTCCTACTATGCAAGGAAGTTGTTACAGGTTTCTAATATTTTTTAAACTATCTTGATTTATGTTCAACAGAAATAAGAATCTAATAAAGGTTTGGAACCATTGACTCAGAGTAAGTCGTAAGTAAATATTATTTTTAAGGTGACCTATCCCTTTAAATAGGAATAGTCAACCCAAGTTACTCACCCTCCAGTTGTTCTAAACCTTTTGAATATATTTTCTTATATTGAAGACAAAAGAAGACATTTTCAATAATGTTGGAAATCATCAGCTATTAGCTATGTTTCTATCCAAAGATGCAAATTAAATGTTTGCACAAAACTGGATTATTGCATGAAAGACATAGAAATAAAGCAGCATTTCCATTTAATGATTCAAAGAGAACAAAATTGTCACTTCCTGATTAACTAGCGCCAAACATTAAAAGTAAAAAAAAGAATTTGCTGCAGTTGAAGCTGCGTCAATCTTTTTTTTATTTAATAAAATACTTGCACCTAAGATGACAATGCCGACATGTAATGAACACATGGTGGTGTTTGAAGGCATCAGAGCACAGACACTTTTGTCAGTTATGGTGGTAATTAATAGTATAAAAACACTAATACTGAAATGGTTAAGAAGTTTTATAATGACCAAAACAACAGTTCAGACGTTTTACAGTGTGCTCAGCCTGCTGTTTTATTCATTCACACACATTTTTATCATCACATGATCTCTTATAACAAAATCACATGACTTTTTTAACGCGCATACTGGACTTTGTTCAGTAAAAGTGTTTCCACCGTAGTTTATGTGCATTTTTTCTTACCGAATAAAACGTTCATCCTACTTTGTTATGTGCATATGTTTTTTTATGCGCATTTTCAAAATGTATGCACATCTTGGCGCTTCCATTAACCTTTTTTATGCGCATATCCAAAATGGGCATAAAAGTAGGTGGATGGAAACATCGCTATTTACTTCCATAGTATTAGTTCTCCTACTGGCTACTGGTTATCAACATTCTTCAGAATATCTTCCTTTGTGTTCAGCTAAAAAAAAACTCAAAAAGTTTTGGAACCACTTGAGAGTTATGTCATGGTGGTACATTTTCCTTTTTTGGTTGAACTTTCCCTGTTAATATGATCTTTACCCAGAGAAACTGTATGAGGTTGTTTACTTCAGTTAAATGATGATTTTGTGTATTACAGAAGAACAATTTAGTTAACGATTGAATTTTAGAGCATTAATCTTTGAGTTCCTTCAGTTGAATTTGTTTTAAGGCAATTCGTTTCTACGGATGTAATTGAGAGTGTTGGGAAGGTTTTACTTGCAGATGCTCTAATAGTTACATCTGTCTGTCTCTGAATGTTATAGATGATCACTCTAGATTCATCCTGAAGCTGGAGAATAACCAATCCAGATCTGATTACATCAACGCAAGTCCTATAGTAAGTATTTACAGTAATTCCTCACATATTTTACACGTTTAATGATGGAAGTAAAACATTTAGGTTATAGGTAGTTCATGAGTAGTGAGCATTTTTAATAACACAATTTGTGCCGAATACTTGGATAATTGATTTTCTTGCTCATAGATATTTTTACCACATCTCTCCTCTGTGAATCAGCAGTGACCGATTGTTAAATATGCTCTTTTATGCTTATTTAGAAGCACAAATACTGAGAAATTGGCACAGCACTCGGACAAAAATGCATGCAAAAATATATTAAATGAAAGAATTCACTGTCAGTGTATTCTTTTGTGTGTGTGCATAATATACAGATCACATGAGTGCATTGAAACCAATCGCTGTGTGAATCTCAGACACAGTAATTTTTGTTTTAGCCCCCTAATCAGTACATACACGTAATGTTAATCAGTGTAATACCTGTGCAGCAACATCACACTGAGAAAGTCAAACTGAGTCATTTTTACATGCTGTTATTTTTGGACTCCAACTCGTCAAAAGAAGAAACAAAAGGCACAAGCGAGTCAGCCCTCCCTCCCCGAGGGTTTCGAGCTGCAGTCGGGGTTGGGTGCACTGATCCGCTGGTGCGGAGACAAATGCATGGAGGCGCGGTAATTAAAGCGCAGCAGGGATTTGGCAATGTGCGTTTCAAAAACTGTGATAATTATGTCTGTCAATGTTTGTAGCTTCTTTCTCATTAGCTGCAAGAAAGAAAAAGGGCTCAAAGTAAATCATTCGAGATATTTTTTCACAACCTCCTCACACTAACACCCTCTTTTCCAGTGACTGTTTGGAGTTTGGCTCTCCAAATCTCTATTTTTTGAGCACACACACAAAGAAATGGTTCAAATGGTACTGATAAAGCTTCTTGGATAGTATCACACCATTTTCACATAAATTAAGCAACATTTTGTCACTTATAATACCATTAAGTAAAAATAGTCACTCGACTCTGTAGTTGTTATGCTTTGCTAAAATATTTAACATATGAAGGAAATGTTTCTTGCAAATGCTTTGAAAGACCATTTTTGTGCACTAATGTTCTTATTTCTCTAATACTTCTTTTCTTATAATGCATCAGAAGATGCTGAATTTACTGACAAACCGATACAAATCTGTGATAAACTAGAGATCTCTTAAAGTAATTAGGCTTTAAGAGCGTGATCATCTCGCTGAGTGTGAAATGACAAATCGACTATAATAACAGCCTTTATAGAACACGGGTAGTCAAAAAACTGTTTCATATAGACTGCCAGCATTAGCCAGCTTGTGTATATATAATTGTTCTACCCTTAAATTGCTCTTGCCAACAATTAAGGTTGTGCAAAGCAATTATATCCATTTTCTGCCATGCTAATGGGAGTGCGTGTCATTCACTGTAACCATGGGGTTTGAATCTGTCTCTCTCATGCAGTGGTGTTTGATCTTTTTGTGAAGCTATAGAGAAATTAGAGCAGAAGTACTGAACCATGCAATTACTTTAGCAAAAGTTTTGAAAGGCTTTGTGATCGGCTTTTGTGCTTTAAAGACATACGTACTCCCAAACGTTCTCACAAAGACAGACATACGTGCTATCAAGCACACACTCCCACAGACAGCTGTTGTGGAAAATATTTATCACATCTGAGCATTTTGGACATGAAAAAAGGACCATGTTTACCAGAAATACTGTACTTTTCTAATGATATTTGCTTGAAGCTGTGAGCACACATGCTGCAAGCATTAGGTGCTTGTGTTACAGTCTCGTCCACTAACCCATCCTTTGTTTAATAAGCTCAAGTCTGACACCCTAACCAGACTGCATACCTTACCCTTTTGCAGCAAACATGCTTTTGTTGCTGCTCAAAATGGGCACGTTCCAACCTCCTGACAGCTTTCCCTTCTTTTTGTAAGGAGACATTTCAGGTCAGGAGGATGTTCTCCCGTAATGCATTCAGACAATGTCTTTCCTATAATAAAAGTGTGGGCAGAATATGTTGTTGCATACAAAGATCTTTTTTTAAGACCTGATGAATGCAGGTTTCCTCTGATGTTCTTTGATGGACAGATAGGGGTACAGATCTGTGTACTAATGGTCAGAGTGAGAGAATGGATTCTTTACATAGGGCTAATAGCAGCTGGATTTTCAGTTGTGGTCATCACAGCTTGTAGACGTGGATGATTAAATAAGCAATCAACTGCATCCCACAATCATTCTCCTGGGATGTAGAAATAAGTAATTCCTGTATTTTAATTGCCATTTGTTTTATTTGATGGCTTTGTCTTTCATTATTTCATGTATATTTCATTTATATATATATATATATATATATATATATATATATATATATATATATATATATATATATATATATATATATATATATATATTAGAATTAGAAACAAAATATAATATAATATAATATAATATAATATAATCAGTCTTAATTAATTAATTAGTAAATAATAATAATAATAATAATAATCAGAATTATTAGTCCACCTTAAAAATTTGTTTCTCTTAAATATTTCCCAAATGTTGTTAAACAGAGCAAGGAGATTTTAACAGTATGTCTGATAATATTTTTTCCTCTGGAGAAAGACTTTTTTTTATTTCAGCTAAAATAAAAGCATTTTTTTAAATGTTTTAAAAGCCATTTTATGTCAAAATTATTAGCCCCTATTAGGTCAATATTATTATTATTATTTATGCACCATAGAGTTATAATTTAGTAGTGTGATATTCAAAATATTATTTAAAACTGAACATGAACAAGCTTTTAGGATTATGAAATTATTTTTAAAAATGTTCAATGCTTCAAAAATAAAAATGATTCTTTACTATGTAATTAATATTTACAATGTTTATCATGCCAACACACATTGTTATTCTTTAGGTAAACAATTAATCCATCCAAATTAATGCACTAAAAAAATGTTTTGGTAATCAAAATCTGACCATTTGTGTCCACATTTGGACAAGATGTCCTCGCTCCAGTCTGTACTGTATGAGGTCCATTACAGACTAAGGTCCAGGTCCAAAACATAGTGGACATTGTACCGCCCACTAAGGTAATTCCCATACCACTGTGATGGTTGGGTTCAGGGTTGGGGTAGGTATAGGCAATCGTCCATTACATAGTGGACCTGGCCCAGTATGATATCAAGCTGCTTCATTTGGAGTGGTAGGCCTCAGCCTCAATACTCTTAACCATGCCCCTCTTACTTCTAGCTTCCTACAAGGGATAGCCCTGCCCTCTACCCAAATGTTCTGTTTTCAGTTGGAAGTACACTTTCCGGTTCACACAGACTTTAACTGTGGGTAACACATGAGGTTATACCAGGATATACAGTACCATTAGATGTAAATCTTGGATCAGGAACAAATAGTATTGCCCAGTTATCACTTTTAACTGTGAACTTGTTCAGGTTTGTGTCAGTGAACATGTACTTCAGTCTTACTGAGATAAAAATACTGATATGAAACCCTGACATGGTTTGACAGTTTGCAAACCTATTAGAAGAAATAAGTTAAAAGAAGAGGATTGCCCCTTTGCTGTGGTTTGAAATCACTTTTCCTTGTTATGGTTTTGCTGCTTATTAGCTGAAGTGCTGGAGAAGATCTAGCCTGTCATTATTTAATTGTGGCTAGTGCATTATGAATGTCATAGTCCATATCCACATCAAGTTTTTCCTCTCTCTCTCCATCATTAGCTTTTTTCCATCGGGACAGCTTTCACTCAGACAGACACACAATTACACACAGACACCCTCCTCCAGCCACTGAGCTTCTCATCAATAAATGCGTTTGATTAGAGAGATGCCGTGCTTTACTCCCAGAGCCAGCTTTAATCAGAGGTATTAAAGAATGCACATGCTCGGAGAGGACAGACAGGGAGAGGGAGGAAGATGGGGTGACTGGGAGATGATAGGACGATGTCGAAATGGAAGACAGAGTGGATGTGGAGCAGATAAAAATGAGAAGGAGAAAGACGAGGAGAGAAGGGAGGTGGCCGTGAGAGAAACGACTCTGCTCTCATTAGTGATGGGCCTCTGTGCTTTCTCTTTATTTGATTTGCTTTTCCTTTTTTTTTTTTTCCTCGCAAGCTTTTTAACTCCAAACCGAGATCGTGGACATTCTGTTTCTCTTGGCAGTGAGTTTGTTTACCTCTTCCCTAAAGATTGGAGGGGGCCGAAGAAATGTTCAGAAAGCAAATAAATCAGATAAACAAAAAACAAAACAGCACGGTTTACATAGAGGCTCAGTGTCAGAAACGTCCATTCTGCAAACACAGCGCTACATCACTTTTGTTCTTCTGTAGAATAGAGTGTTCTTTAAAATGCCAAACTGCTGTTTCATTGTCAATATTAATTTTAAATGTTCATTTCATGAATATTCATGGCATGTTTACTGTGTCTTTTCATTTTTTAAGATGGACCATGACCCCCGAAATCCAGCCTATATTAGTGCTCAAGGTCCTCTTCCCTCCACAGTGGCAGACTTCTGGCAGGTAAGATACAGTGTTGTCTGTGTCTGGTAGTTATGGAGTAAACACAACTAAAACGCTTTATGATTCATGATTTAGAACCACTACTCAAAGCGGACAGGGTTCATTCTTGGGAACTAGACTAAATTAGAATCTGTGCACTATAAGTTCGCAAATAAGGCAAAAATAGGCACATTTTAATGTTAAAGGGGTCATGAACTGAGAAATGTAAATTGCTTTGATCCTTTGACAGGATGTAATAAAAAACATCCTGAAAGTTAAAAAAATCAAGACTTTTCAGACTTTTGTTAGTCTAATAACAGCCAATCTGCTAGAATGACTCGATTACATAATGGGCACCTCCATTTGGCATTCACTGCCTGTTTACGCTGACCATGAATTTGTTTATTTGAGCTGGTAAATAATGGAAAAGGCAAAGGTGCAGTTCCAAATTGTGCATTGCCCAGTTTCTAATGCCAACTTTAGGAAAGACTTTTATTATAACTCAGATTCATTTACAAACAATACACAATCTGATGCTGGATTAGAAAAACTCTTTAGGTTTGACTAGAAAAAATAAAATAATCCTGTGGCAACTATATTGTTTTTTTTTCACTTTGTCTCATTTTAAAGATCATTTGATATATATATATATATATATATATATATACACATACTCAGTATTTATCACGTTTCAACCTGAATAACAGCAACATGTGTGGAGGCTGTCGAACATGCAGAAGTTTATATCTGTGGGCACACAACTGTCCTGTTGAACTATTTCCAGGTAAATAATAATATAACAAGCAAATCTTTTGGACAATCATAACAGCGAGTGTTTACTGGTTTACTGTACATCTGCCATATGCACTGTAAAACATTCTGGGTTCCACACAATCAGTTTGTGTTGGGACACCATGTATATTTTAGTAAGTTAACTTATTAGTTTTTACAAATTTAAGTGGATTGAACATAAAACAACTATGTTGTCCCCCAAATAACTCAAGAATTTTGTTATTTCATCTTATTTTAAACAAGCAGCAAATGTCCTTTTTGAGTGTAGTTCCTGATCCTTTGAATAATATTTGCACACTTTACTCCTCACCACAAAAAAAAATCTACTCTATCAACATATTTTTGCAAATCCTTAATGTTTGCACAGTGCTGAATATGTATGTGAGGATCTGAACTTTTTCTTTCGTACATTTGCTTTGAATTACAGTCACTTAGTATAATAGGTTTGATTATAGCAAACTGATTTTAGTGTTTTTTTTATGTGTTTGTTTGTTTGTTTGTTTGTGTAGCTTATCAGTATTCATGGCTCTGATGGTTTTAAGAAACAGCTAGATGCTTTTTTTCTGGCATGTGTAGGATGTTTTTGACTCAATTAATTTTTCCAATTAGTCTAATATTCTGCAGAGAGCAGAAGCTTTGAACATGTTTTCTTTTAGTTGTATGTGTGTATATGCATGTGTGTGTTAGTAAGGCTAGTTAAGTAGATGCAGGTAACACTTTACAAAAAGGTTCCATTTGTTAAAATGATTATTTAGTAATAATCACTAAAAAATACTTTCAAGTTATTCATTCTAATAGTTCTAAATGCTAACTAATGCGTGATTAAAAGAAAAGGTTGCATCTGTGAAATATTATTTAATGGGTCTTATCTAATGTGAGTAATGAACAATTATGCTTGTGGTAAATAAATAAAAGGAAAGATTAATAGAAACTGTAAACATATATTGGTCTTTTTGTTTATGTTAGTTAATACATTACTGTTAATTAATTGGCCTCATAGTTAAGTGTCACTGTGGAGGATGTTAAATACAAACCTGAATCTACATTTTAATAAATTGCCTGTGGTGATGTGTTGATGTCACTTGACCCTCTATAATCACAAAGCTGTGCTTACTAACAGATGTGGGTGTGCACTAATTGATGTTATTGGCTGAATTTGTCATTTTGTCAATTACTGGCAGAAAATTAATGATCTAAATTGATTTAATTTCACACAGATGAATTATAGACATCCAGACAGACACTCACATGCAAAAAAAAAAAAAAAAAAAAAACTTTAAAAGTTCCATTTTAATTAAATGGAGTACATTAATCCCTGTCAATTAACTCAGTGAAATCATTGTCTTCTCATTAATGGAAAGTGATTTATACCAAACAGATCCAAGCTTTAAAAGGTTTGCTGAGTCTAAAAGAAAAAGGGGCACACAGTAATACAAATATCAGATGATCTTTTTGTTCACAGTCCTGAACCTGATGTTCCAGCATGATCTATCGACAATTCATAACTTTTTGATTTAGTGGCTAATTTGTTTGAATTCATATGATCCCAGTCGTACATTTTAGAACGTTTTGCTCACCCCCGTATGACGGTTTAGTAGTGGGGTTGGGTGGCACACCTCCTTTTTAAAATCATACATTTTCATATGAGTGAAGAACCAAAGTAGCCACTTAACTGACAAAATGTAAAATAGGTACATTTGCTTGTGAGATCAGGCTGGATGTTCAGTCAAGAAACCCAGAAATAAACAGATTGAAATAAATATAGTTTCTGTGTGTAACATTGGCAGTTTAGGTCAGTATGTAAATATTTATATGGTCACACTTTATATTGATGGTTCGTTTGTTGAGTTACATGTAACTAATTCTCATAAGATTTTAAGTAGACTGTTAGGTTGGGGTTAGGGTTGAGGTTAGAGTTAGGGTTAGTGAAAGTTGCATGTACTTGCAAAGTTTCTTATAGTCAGTTTAATGTCTTTTGAAGGAGCAGTATCAACAGATAATAAGCAGACAGTCTACTAATACTCAAATAGACCATCAAAATAAAGTGTTACTATTTATTTCTACTGAAGATAATAAGTGATAATCCATAAATTAAAATGTTGCTATCTTTTACTAACACCCTGGTTCCAAACCTAAAGAGTTTATTTCTTATGATGAACATATAAGAAGATATTTTAAATAAATGTTGTAAACCATTAGCCATTGGCTTGCATAATAATTTATTGCTAACTATGGATGTCAATCACTGTCATTTTTTTCCAACATTCTTCAAAGTATCCGCTTATGTGTTCATCCCAAAAAATAAATCAAAAGAAACTCATGCAGATTTGAAGACACTTGGGGGTCAGCATATGATGAGTACTTTCACATTTTTAGGAAAACTCTCTTTAAAGACAAAATTGGAGATTTTCCACACATCAAAAATAAAAAAGTAAGATGTTTTTACATTTGAATAATATTGTGCTTCAGAAGCAAAGAACTTGTATAAATTTTAAGCTTCACTCACACATTTATATAATTTATTCCCAAACCTGACCAAACACAGAACACTCAGTCCTTTTCACTGTGGAGGAGGTTTCAGAAATGTGTTTGTTGGCTTTGTTTGACCTTTTCTGCATTTTTCACTGCTTAAACTCAACAATATTTGATCACCTGGTCTGGTAAACAGTACAAGCTCCTGCAGCGTCCTTCAGTTCCCAATCCTTTATTTAGAAAATCAAACATTTGTCAATCACAACAATTTCAGCTGCACAATATATGTATGTGTATGTTATTACTGTTTTATTGTATTATATTTCGCTGAGTAAAATTCTGCATTGTTTGACCAATAATGCTTAAAGCATCTAAACAGATTACTGTCTTTACTCCTGTAGGCTCAAAGCTCTGCCATAATTACAATAAAACATGTAGAGTTACAACTCTGTTAAATATTACATTCAATATACTGTAAGCTGCTTCATACTGCCATTATTCTCTCATCACATAACCATGACTTTATCATGACTTTTTTTCCTCAATTTCATCTCCAGTGTTTCATGAGATTAAAAATGATAACATATTCATAATGGTAACGTTATATTGCGTTCTGAACCACTTTTACCATGGTTTAATGTCTCTACATTTCTCTGCTAATGACTCTGTGGGGACGTGTGGCACATGAGTTTGATTATTTTATGAGCAGGATCATTGTATTTTATTGCTCCCATAAAAGTCAGTGTTTTCCCTCATTTTCCTAATGGCCGCGGTGGGCCTTTCCGTGATTGAAGGACGCAGTAAAAGTGTGATAAGGGGAAAAAAGAGCAAGGCTGAGGAGGTTCAGTATACAAGGGGAAGGGGAGATGCAAAGATAAAGGGCAAAAAACTAAACTAAACCTCAATTATAATCACGAGTGGGGTTAAGTTATAAGTTATTAAGACCAATTATGCTTAAAGGGATAGTTCACCCAAAAATTATTATTTCCTCACACAAGTGGTTCCACAAACTATGGAAGTCAACATTCTTCAGAATAACTGTTTTGCATTTAAGAAACTCTAGCAGGTTTAAACTGTTTAATGTCCCTTTAAGTGAGGCCTGCTGAAAAGCTCTAATGCTCACAAGCCACTCACACTGTAGAAAAGGCAGGTTTGTGTTAAAAATGTGTACATTGTAACATTGTTTCTGCATTTTGTGTTGTTGTGTAGATGGTCTGGGAGAGTGGCTGTGTGGTGATTGTCATGCTGACACCTCTCGCTGAAAACGGCCTCAAACAATGTCATCAATATTGGCCTGATGAAGGCTCAGACCTCTACCACATATATGAGGTAAAGCTTGAATATCAGTTTTATATATTAGCATGATGATTTGTTTATTTGTTTATTACTTTTACAATTTACTTTAAATATGGGGCCAGTGATTACCCCATGGGATGTCATGCTAAAATTTCTGTATGTACATTTTTCACATGGTTTAACTTGTAACTTTAGTAAAATGGAAATTTAAACGATACATAGAAAGAAAGATTAATAAAGCTATTAATGTAATTTTATATATATATAAATTATATATGTATATGCCTTATGTATCTAAACCTGCTGTTTTTCTGTGTTTATAAATATATATATATATATATATATATATATATATATATATATATATATATATATATATATATATATATATATATATATATATATATATAAACACTTATTCACTAAAGTTGTAATTACGTTACTACAGTAATACAGTGACTGAATTTTTTTTTTTATTTACTTTAATAGAGTGGCTGGCGTTATTTCCAATTTTACTAACATTTGGGTTAAAACAACATATATTTTAAAATGAACATTTTTGACAAATGAAACTTCTTTTGCCTGTCATTTGAATTTCTACAACTGGGGCAGTGATTATACTGTGCTGGCAAAGACTATTTAATACAGTGCTGACTATGACTAAACAGCAAACATCTGTGACTAAGAAACACTCTTTTCTGCTTCTTAAATTCATTAAACATAAACCATTTATAGACATACATTTTCCAGAATATAGAAAAAGCTCTGCTTATTCAATAAAAAAAACAGTGCTTTATTTTCTTAGCAGTTCGTTGAAAATGAATACATAGATAAACAATAGCATTGATTTATATATATAAAAACATTGTAATTTGGATTTATGAGGTTTCTGCCTAATAGCAGTAGTATGAATGTTCTGTTATTAAAATAAACTCATACTCTCCTTATATTCCTGAAGGTT
Source organism: Danio rerio (assembly GCF_052040795.2). Lineage (NCBI taxonomy): Eukaryota > Metazoa > Chordata > Actinopteri > Cypriniformes > Danionidae > Danio > Danio rerio. Next base: position 40,832,703 of record NC_141027.1, read on the forward strand.
AATCTGGTATCCGAGCATATCTGGTGTGATGATTTCCTGGTGCGCAGTTTCTACTTGAAGAATGTCCAGACTAATGAGACCCGCACAGTCACCCAGTTCCACTTCTTGTCCTGGATGGACCAGAATGTTCCAGAGTCTGCTAGAACCTTGCTGGACTTCCGCAGGTATGTGTCCACATGCTGGATTTCACTGGGCTTTAAAAGGCATGGTTCACCCAAAATCTAAAGTTCAGTCAGCATTTAGTGTACCCACCATTTATTCCAGTTTCTTTCTTGTGTTGACCACAAAGAATGAAGAATGCTGGTCACCAGACAGTCAAAGCCAGCCATTGGCTTCCATAGTATTTTTTCCTACTATAGATGTTGGTGGTTGCCATCAGCCATCTTGTTCAAAATATCTTCTTCTATCTTCAACACAAGAAAGAAACTCATGTAGGATCGAAACAAGTGAGGGTGAGTAAGTGGTGAATAAAACTTTAACTTTTGGTGAACTTCTCATTTAATGTTGCTTTTGTTGTTTTGGTTAGTATACATAGATTCCACATTAATTTATCGTCACTGACCTTTATTGTCTAATAAAGTAAATATAAAGTGTTTTTGATGGAGAACAAAGGCTTTTTCTCCCAGATCTCTCTCTATATACAGTATATATATGCATAGTAGCAAGCACATTGCAATCCCTCCACAATAATTCATATTAAATTAAACTCTGAAGTTGAAGGATAAATGTTCAGCAATATTATTGGAAGTGAAAGAATGGGTAAAACTTCCTAATTTTACACCTGCTATGAGCATTCTGAAGGAATCCAAAAGGCCTGTAGGGTAAAAACGTAAAGAAAATAGCAATACCATCGGCAAGTGTATACATACAGTACATTGCAATACGCCAATCCATTTTGGCCCTCCAGTTTGGTTTGTGCTTATGCAGAGTAAAGGAACTTTAGTGTTCTGCTTTGCTTTACATGTAGTTTACTAATCTCACTTCTTTACCAAAGATATTATTTAAATTTGTTATATTTCACTGTCTGCTTCGTGATATTATACTTATTTGTGTTTGTACAGTTTCTTCCAGATCAGTTGACTCTGGTTTGCTTTTATTCAGGAATCTTTATTCTTTTTTAATATAGGGAAGCAGTATGCTATATGTTATATTATAAACTGTTCCCCATTTAGCTAGTAAGAACATTGCACTCTTTTTGATTTTTAATATGCAGTGGATGTTTAATTTAAATTTAACATGTACAGTATGGAGACATTTTCAAAGCATCAGATTTGCTGATCCTGTTCTTTGTAATCATGGGAAGAATGCTGGATCATATGCACAAAGTGTTTAGATTAAGAATGCTGATTTTGGATCTTGTGCCCTGATAATTAAGAAACGCTTTGAATAACATGGGTCTGATCCTCTGTCAGCAGTCTTGATGACTGACACATGATCTTTGAAACTTAACATTCCCAAGTATTTTCTCAAAGTTTCAATGGCACTTTGAACATTGAGGCTTTGGCGAGATGGTTTGAACCCTGATGCTTCTCTTTGACTTGCTCTGGTTTCTGTTGCCATTCTGAATCTCTCCCCAAAGGCCTGTGACACAGTCCTGTCTCACACACGGCCATGACTCACACTGAATCTGTCAAACGCTCCTCACTCACTTCTCTTGTTTTTTTTTCCGTTGGCCAGCTAATTAGCGGTTGCCAGTGTCATTTTTGTGATGTTGCAGCTAGTTATATGAGCCCAGTTGCATAGTCACAAAAGTGATCATTGGAAACTGTATCTCCTCTTCCAGGCCCTTGATTTTTCCTTGCCTCCTCACCCGCATCCCTCACTCAGCAGATCTCCCTGTTTCTTGCACTCACTCATGTCTTTTTCTCTGCCCCTCTGCCTTACCCAAAGCACATGCTGCTGTCCTACTGCCCCAATGCATGATTCTGCACCCCATCTCCAAAACTTCTGCAAAGAAGAACTGTTTAAAGAACATTTTGGTCTAGGAAGCATCTCTCTTTCTTAATTTTATAATTTTATCCAAATTATTTTTTGACAAGCCAGAAAAAAAGTGGTGTTCAGCCTTATTTTAATAACATTTAGTGTCTTAAGAATATGAATCTTTCACATTTCTTTTGCTAAAAATAAAACACTTTAGGCATTCCTCTGATAGTAATTGACCACCCACTCTAAAAAATGCAGGGTTGTTGTAACCCAACATATAAACCCAAACCCAATTTTAACCTAATTTAACTCAAATTGGGTTAAAAAGTGTTCATTAATTTTTTTCAATTTCTCTTTATTATATTTAACATGTACATACACATACACATTTCCATGTACAATATATAACACCAACAAGCAAACAAATGAACTAACAAAACAAAAGGCTTTTCTGTATTTTACATCAGAATTTAAAATCACCTCTTTTACTAATCTTCTAGTAAAAATGTCCAACTCCACCACCTTTTAAAACAACATAAAAGGTCCCCAAACTCTCCAACAGCCTATATTAGGTGCACATATACTTTTCCAACTTGAAGAAATAAGCCGTTTTGTTTGCAGAATACATATATTCATAAATATATGCTCCGTCTTTTTTAACTTGATCTCCTTGGGATATAAATGAAATTTAAAAAATAAAGGAGACATTAGTATATTAAACTCAAGAATCCTTTCTATCATTTTTGTCATGCCTTTCTAGAAGTGTGGTAATTTAATCTTATTAAAAATATCACCTAATGTTGGATTATAGCAGACATGCCCAAAAGTAGAGCATGCGGGCCAAAGTTGGCCCATTGTAACCTTTCATTTGGCCGCCCATCCCATCTGACATAAACTGTTTGTTGTTGTTTGTGTATTGCTGAGCTACAAAAAAGCTAACTAAATTAAATGTTTTAATTAAATGTTGTAAATGAATCCGATTTTATTAATTAAAATGTAAAATACTATCACTCGACAGATAGAGGACTATGTAGAAGACATCAGAGAGTAAATCAAGGCAAAAACTAGTGTGGCTTCATTCTGTTATAAATGAGATTGTTTTTGTTTTTACTGTAATAAGTTCATTATAAATAATAATAATTATACTGTATTAGTTAGTATAAAGCAATGTTTTCTATTTATTTTTAAATATTATTAAATGAATTGGAGGCATTACCGTGGCACAGTGGGTAGCACGATTACCTTACAGCAAGAAGGTCGCTGATTTGAGCCTTGGCTGAATCAGTTAGCATTTTTGTGTGAAGTTTGCATGTTTTCCCCGTGCTCGTGTGGGTTGCCACCAGGTACTCCGGTTTCCCCCACAGTCCAAAGAAATGCATGAACTGAAAAAACTAAATTGGCTGTAGTGTCTGTGTGTGAATGAGTGTGTATGGGTGTTTCCCAGTGTTGGGTTGCGGCTGGAAGGGCATTCGCTGCGTAAAACATATGTTGGATAAGTTGGCAGTTCATTCCACTGTGGTGACCCCTGATTAATAAAGGGACTAACTCAAAAAGAAATTAAATGAATATGAATAAATGAATTAGGATATTACCCATGGTGACTATATTTCAAAGGCCACTATATTTCTATATCAAGATTGGTTTTGGGCACCCCTGGTTTGGGCACCCCTGGGTTATAGCAACCTTCTTTTTTAGAGTGAAGTTTTTAAAATGATTTGTAAGATATTTCTTTAATAGTTTCTTCCTTTTCAGTCAAACATGTAAGTTACACATGACTTTGTTTCCCTTGACAAGCGTTCATTTTTAGCCATCTTTTTAAAATAAAATATTGTGTGCTCTCTGGATTTTGGAAATCGTCTGATTAGTACTTAGATCTGACCTAATAAATAGTTTTTAAATATCTCTTGAGGTATGCACAAAACAGGGCTTTTCATTTGATTTTTTTGGATGAGAGAAACAATACGAGTTAATACAGTGCATCACCATGGCAACAGTACCCATGTGCCTTAAAATCCTGCAAGGCCTTTTTGGTTTTGCAAGCTTGATAATTGTGCAAGGTTAATGTGTTTTGGATCGTGACACCTCACCACACATCATTTCCTTAATGGCTTGTCAAAATGTGGAGGATTCAACAACCTTTCCATTAGTCTTAATTGTCTGGCATGGACCTTTTTTGTTTATAAATGATTCTGATAGACAAGTGTAAAAAAGTGCTCAGGTTTAAAAGTAATGTACTGATACTAAAGGGATAATTCACAGAAGTATTAAAAATTTGCTGATTTACTTACCTTGGGCCCATCTAAGGTTTAGGTGACTTTTCTGTGGTAGTACATTAACGAAGATTTTTAGCTGAAACCATTTTCCTCAGTGATTCATACAATGCAAGTTAATAGTTGTCAAAATGTCTACATGGTCAGAAAAATACATAAATATACCAAAATATGTATACATTTCATTTTACAAGATCCCTCGCCTCTCGGCAAGAAGGTTGCTGGTTCAAGTCCCACCTGGGTCAGTAGGCATTGCTGTGTTGAGTTTTTATGTTCTCCCCATGTTCGCATGTGTTTCCTCCGGGTGCATTCCAAAGATGTGAAGCTTATTTATAAACAAATTTTGAGAGGATCACGTGCTTAAGATTGTTCACAGCTGTTCCAACTTTAGCTAATGACTAATTGTCCTATCAGACGATCCTTAACTCACTATAAATAACCAGACTTTTCTCATCTAAATATCTTCGACTTATGGAGGATATTCTAACTCTACTTTCCCTCCTTTCAAGCGGGTGACACAGTGGCCAGTGATTAGCGCTGTTGCCTCACAGCAAGAATGCCCCCGGTTTGATTCCCTTCCAAACCAGGCGACATTTCTCTGCGGAGTTTTGCTTGTTTTCCCCGTGATCGCGTGGGTTTTCCCCTGGGTTCTCCAGTTTCCTCCCATAGTTTAAAAACAAGCCCCCTAAACAAATAATCCAAGTACACCTTCTCTGCATCCATATCTGACACTTAGCTACAATAAGCAGGACAGGGAGTCATCGAGATCTACCTGAGCTCAAACTCCCCTCTCGCCCTGCAACGGAAGGGAGCCCAGGGCTCGAGGATCTAATAAGCTCAGGGCTCTCTCCCGGGACAGCACACCAAACAAGCTTTATTATCAATCATCAGCTAAGTGTGAACTCTTGAAATGCAGTATTGGTGAATTGAATAGCTAAATGGGTATTTCCCAGTGATGGGTTGCAGCTGGAAGAGTATCTGCTGTGTAAAATATATGCTGGATAAGTTGGCAGTAAATTCTTAGTATTAACTAGGCTGAAAGAAAATGAATGAATGAAAGATCTCAGTGTGTCGCTTGGATTCTCAAAGTGCATATAACCATTGGCTTGCATTGTATAAATCACCATATAAACAACCATCGAAACAAATCTTCATTATTGTTGTCCTGCTGAAGATGATACTGTATGTCTTAGAAGGCCTGAAAGTGTCCATTTAAGCATTTCTGCATGTTTGAATGTGCACATATCAACAGTGATTTCAGACATGGCAAATGAATTTGTCCATAATCTACTTCCTTGCGCACAATATTAACACCCTCTTTTTTCTGTCATTGCAGAAAGGTTAACAAGTGCTACCGGGGCAGATCTTGTCCAATAATTGTTCATTGCAGGCAAGTACCACAGCAATACAAAACAAGTTATAAGGAACACACACAAATACAAATGTAACATATATACATTTTGTTAAAGTATGTGGTTCTTGTATTAGATGAATCCAGACACTGATTTATCTATGGATTATTTCTGGTGAAATCAGTGAATGCTGTCTGTATGATTAATGGTAATAATTGAATGGCCTTCACCCTCAGTGTGAACTGGATGAGAATGAGATACTGTGTAAATGAAAATGGTGGTCAAATGATCTTTAACACCAAGGGTTAATGACCAGCATGTTGTGTGTTGTGGGGAAGACAGGCATCACAGCTGTCATGCATATCTGAATAATTCAGAATGATATCAGGAGAGAGGGATGAGTTTCCCTAAATAGTTCTTTCTCATTTCCCAAACCCCCATCTAGTGTGGGGGGAGAGGGCGTGTGTGTGTGTGTGTGTGTGTGTGTGTGTGTGTGTGTGTGTGTGTGTGTGTGTGTGTGTGTGTGTGTGTGTGTGTGTGTGTGTGTGTGTGTGTTTGTGTGTGTCTGTCACTTTCTAAGGTTGCTCAGGTTTTGCTCAGGCGCACACACACACACATACTCATTCAGTAATTCACTCATAACATTCGGCTGCACGTCTAGAAAAGTAACCTTGATTTCAAATCAAAATGCAGTTTACCATCCAACTGCGTCTGAGTTTGGCTGCTTCTCACAATTTAATAGATTGTATAGAAGGTAAAACAAGTTTAAAATGCTTTTCAAGTCGCTTCAAATTCCCACTGTGTTCAGACTCTTTGTTTTTGCTCTTAAAAGAGCTGTGTCGTGTGATTTTTTTCCTTTCCCTTTTGTTATTTATTTTATTTTTTGCAAATGCAGTTTAGTTCTGCAAAGAACAGGAAAAACAAGACAGCAGTCGTCTTTGACAGAATTACTGTGAATGCTGAAGGATGATGCAACAGCAAACAATGTGGCTGAAACACAACAGAGAAATGAATGCTTTGTTTTTGTTTCAGCAGACACACACTGTAATACTCATTCAGACAGGTCTGCTCTTTTCTCAGAAGCGATAACGAGTTTCTGTCTTCATTTGCAGCGATGGTGCCGGAAGGAGTGGAACCTACATCCTGATTGACATGGTTCTGAATAAAATGGCTAAAGGTAAGAGATGAGGACATGCTGTCATGACAGCACACAATCATTCATATAATGAGGGTCCCAGTGTGCGTTGGGGGAGGATGGCGCTGTTTAATTAATGACTAAATATCTCCAAAAATTTATTCAAAAAAAGAACATGACAAAAAAATTTGATTTCTTTTTTTTTTTTTTTTTTTTTTAGTCGTGTCAACCTGCATTTTTTCTCATTATCAGCTACTAAGGTTGACTTTCAAATGCAAATATTAAACACTGGCTGCTACATAGAGTTTAACAAGTCATGTGAATCCATGCATGGAGACAGAAGGTGCCTTCATAACCTGTCCGAATCATTTGTGCAGCACCATTCTTCCTGACCCCATCTGGTGAGGTCATCCATGCATTTGCCTCCCCCTCGTCTTTCTCTATTCTAGCCACCAGTCCATCCCTACTCCTGACCCGATCATGGTCCGCAGCTTTTTTCATAATGGGGGATCAAAGGCCAGATGCAAGGAGTGCATTGCCGCATTTGTGCCTCTTTCCCATGCTGTCAGGGGCCCGGAGCCTCGGCCCTCAGTGGCCCCCTCCATCTCCCCTTTTGTCTGCTTTCTGAGAAGAAGGAGGGGGTCCCAGGTTGCCCACTTTCCAGTGTTCACTTGTGTGATCAAAGCCTCAGAAAGTCCTAAACAACTGAAATCTCCCTCTTCCATTCCCGCTTTTCTCTCTCCTGTTCTTCACGTCTTCCTCCTCTCTCACACTCTCTTTTTCTTGCTTCTTTTTTTTTTCCTTCCTCAAACACCCTGTCGTATTTTTTCTTTGGCTTTTTTTCATCTCCAGGAATGAATTGTAAATTAGTGAAGAATGCTGTTTTAATTCCAAAGCCCGTTCTTGTTAGATGCCCCCTCCTCTGCGCACTCTCTCTTTCCCCCCTAAACTTCGGAATCTCGCACTTCTTAAGACATGAAAGTATTGGAGCACTTTTGAGGCTGGAACCCCAGCTGCACTCGCTCCCTTTCAGAAAGCATCTATAAGGATTCCTGCTTTTCTCTTTCCTTCACCCTCAATCTCTCTCTCTCTCTCTCTCTCTCTCTCTCCATCAGTCTGCGTACGAAGGAGGGGGTAGTCTTTCTTTTCTTTTTGAAGAATGAATGAATAAATCAATGAGAAATAAGGCCTTGTTAGACCTCTGCTGCTTTCCTCTCATTTATGAGAAGAAACAACAATGGACCTGTAAAAAAAAAAGTAATTCAAGCTAAAGGTAAAAAGGGAGATTTCTCCTAATCAGCCTTTTCACTTTTACCACCATGTGAAAATTTTCATATTCACTTTACAGTTTTGGTTCAGTCAGTGGTGCTGTTGTTCAATAGTCTGGACCAGGACAACAGCTCTGCATGAGTGTTACAGTTGTGGAAGCTGTGTGCTGATTCAGTGTGTGAGCTTGTTGGCATTAAACACCATCACAGACTCTATTAGAAGATCAATCACACAAAAATGAAAATGTACTAACCATTTACTAACCTACAAGTGGTTTCAAACCATTATGAGTTTCTTTTTTATGTTGAAAGATTTTAATCATTTTGGAGTTTTGAAAAACTCCAACGGCAGTCAGTGGCTACTGGTTTCAGACATTCTTTAAAATATCTTAATTTTTGTTCAACAAAAGAAAGAAACACAAGCAGGTTTGGGACATGTAGATTTTGAGTCAATGATGGCAGAGTTTTCTTCATTGGGTGAACTATCCCTTCGATGCAACATATTGTGCATCTTAGAAAATGATCTGCTGCCCTTGGCTAAATCTGCCTAGTCAATTTTGTTATCTGACCAAAAATCTTAGCAACGCTGTTTTATTCATATCCAAAAATGTTATGTAAAACTGCTGATTCAGTCTAAAATGTTTGAGTTCACAAAAGATCAGATCAGATAAAAGCTTTCATTGTAGATGTGTACTGATTTTTTTTATATAATTTACAGACCTGTTCACTTCTACTATTGTATTTATTTTTTAAAAACAACTTATTTTTTCAAGAATAACCCATGAAATGTTGTTTTTGGTCTTTTCCATCACTTTAATATGAGATAAAATGAGGTAAAACATTGGTCCAACACTGTAAAGGGAATGTAATTTCACAGAAAAAGAGTAAGGGCTGGAGAGAGTCGAAGATGATCTATGATTATGTGAAGTGCTTTGAACTCATGTTATGTGGCTCTGTTTCAGGTGCTAAAGAGATTGATATTGCTGCTACGCTGGAGCACCTGAGAGATCAGAGATCAGGCATGGTGCAGACCAAGGTAAGATCTCATGTCAAAATTTCTGTTTAAAGAACACTGCAGGATTACGAATGATCAGGGTCTCTCCTAAAGATTTTGTTCTGTAGTCAGAAAAAAATGAAATATATATAAATAGGATTTTGAAGTATAAGAAAAATATTATTTTAATTAAATGTTAGAAATTATAAAATATTTGTTTTATAAGAAAACAAAAAATCTACATTTAAAATTCTGAAACCCTTAGTGACACGTGAATGTTAAAAGAACTGCAGCCAGCAATGCATATGCATGCAGGAGACTGAATGTGATTCAATTGCTGGAAATACTCATAATACTCTTCCTTTTCATCCTTGGATTAGAATTTTTGATTAGTTACAGAACTGATTAAAAAAATCTAAATGCCACACTGTTGAGAGTGATGTTTAGATATAAAATAGATGTTTAGATATAAAATATGTGCTGCACTCTGTCCTCTCATAAACATTCAAGAAAAATGACCGTGGTAAGATAACTGGCATTTTTCATGAAAGTATCCAATCATGGTGAAATGAATATGTTTGCAGAAGCTTTGCAGTTCAACAGCCATTATGTCGACAGATGAGGTAATTAAAAATGATGTTAGGATCGTTTTATTATGTATTTAGGACCATACTACAGATTTGGCCATGTGGAACAATAGTTGTTAATACACTGTAAAATGTAATTACACTTGATTTTAAAAAGTGAGTAACCCCATTGTAACTTGGAACCATTAAGTTGACTTATTTTTTTAAGAATCATTCGCTAATTTATTTACTTAAAGAGCCCCTATTATGCATTTTAAAAGGTGACATTT